>NC_142793.1:9669933-9830766 GCF_988280905.1 Pimephales promelas
ACTTGTCACTGTCAGGATTTTACTTCGGTTTTGGGAAGGGAAAAAACGGACACCCCCCTCCAACCTCTCTGGGAAACACGTATCTGTGTTGCAAATGCCCGAGGCACAACGTTTAACCATATTTTGGATAAAACTTCGACGGTAATAGCCTGCCGAGACCAAAAATATGAGACGCCTGTGTTGAAAGTCAATGGAGCGCTGTGAAAAAGTGTCGGAGTCTGTGTGGGAGCTCGTTCTTGGCTGCACTGTGATTGGTCAATCTACATTCTAGGGCGTGGCTTAGCCAAAGGGTGAATTGCGTCCACTGGACCCGTTCGAGGGTGGAGAGGATTGGCGTCTAAGCTGACCGATCCACCACTGACATCTGTCCGATCAGCTGCTATTCTGAGGTTTTCACTGGTCTCACTGTTTTCAAAGTCAGAGACTGTTCATGTTACTTCTGCCAGTCCAGAGACACTTCATGTCACTTCTGCCGAGCCAGAGACGCTTCACGTTACTTCTGCCGAACCAGAGACGCTTCACGTCACTTCTACAGAGCCAGTGTTCATATCTGTTCCTCCGAGCCAGTATCTACAGACAAGATGGCTGATCCAGAGTCTGTTCATGTCTGTTCCTCCGAGCCAGTATCTACAGACAAGATGGCCGATCCAGAGTCTGTTCATGTCTGTTCCTCTGAGCCAGTATCTGTGGACAAGATGGCCGAGCCAAAGACTATTCACGTCACTTCTTCTGAGCCAGTGTCTACGGACGAGATGGCCGAGCCAGAGACCGTTCACGCCACTTCTTCTGAGCCAGTGTTAACAGACAAGATGGCCAATCCAGAGACTGTTCACGTCACTTCCTCCGAGCCAGTGTCTATGGAAAAGATGGCCGAGCCAGAGTGTGTGTTGTCAGTCCCCGAGCCAGAGTGTGTGTTGCCTGTTCCAGAGCTGGAGCCAATGTCTATTCCAGAGCCAGTGCCTGTTCCAGTGCCAGAGCCAGTGTTTATTCCTGTGTTTGTGTCTGTTCTTGTGGATGTTACAGTTCTTGTGTCTGTTCCTGAGCCGGTGTCTGGTCCCGAGCCGGCGTCTGGTCCTGAGAAGGCATCACTGCCTTGGTCGCCCAAGGGGTCTACTCCGCCCTGGCTGCCCGAGGGGTCTTCACCGCCTTGGTCCCCTGAACTCCTTGCTCCGCCCTGGCCACCTGCACAGCCTGCTCCGCCCTGTTCCCCTGAACTGTCTGCTCCACCCTAGTTGGCTGTGCTGCTGGCTCCGCTACCTACGTTCCACAGCCCAGGTCCACCCATGGTCCATGACCCAGGTCTGCCATTACCATATCTTGGTCCCATTCCCCTGCACAGGCCTGGCTCTCCATCCCTCCACCAAGGCCACTACCGATCTACCCCCCTCCTGGACTGTTTACTAAGGAGCGTCTGGAATCCGCTCCTTAAGTGGGGAGCTATGTCATGATTCCTGTCTTGAGTTCCCCTGGTCTTGTGTGGACTTTTATTGTTTCCTGTTTTGTGCCATGTGGTTGTAGCCCTTTGTAGTTTTTCATGTTGATTAGTCTCCCCAGGTGTGTCTTGTTTCCTCAGTTCCTAGTTAAGCTTGTTTGCCCCTGTGTATTTATAGCCCTTGTGTTTCACTTGTTACTTGGTCAGTTGTTCTGTTGCGTGCTGAGGAACAGAGGCGAAGGTGAGGATCTAAATGCAAGAATTTTAATGAAATAATAACAGAAAAAAACAGAACAAAGGAACAAAACCACGAGGAACGAAAGCAACCATAACATGTACAACAACTGACCAGAGGTGGAAGACTCAGGTCATATGACTTGACTCGAGTCGCAATTTTCTGGACTTGAGACTTACTTGACTAGATCTCTGAAAAGACTTGAATTGACTTTAGACTTGCTCCCTGTGACTTTAGACTTGACTCGGACTTGTGCCTATTTACTTGAAATGACTTGTGGAAAAAAAAAATCTGTTATTGTGTTTTTTTTATGCGTCATAAGAGGGAGCGCCGAGCGCAGGCGGTAATGCATTCTGTGTGTGCAGGTTGAGGGAGAATAAAGCGCTGAGCTATGTAGCCAATCACAGACGTGTGTTGTTTTCTTGAACGCAATGGCCAATCAGAAGCATTTACGATAGATTTCCCTCACCGCTCAAAACTGACTTTTTGTTCAGTGCTGAATTCTGTATGTTGGCAAATCCTCTATAACCAACGGAGTGTATGTATTATGAAAGCTTCATTGATAATAACAGGTGTGTGCGATCGCGATGAACTGTCAACTTTTTAAGAATCATTAAAGGAGCGCACAGTCATGCCAAACCATGCACGCAGGAGCTGCTTGCTTTTATGTTGTAACAATGGTTTGTGTGTTAATGCCTTAATAACAAGTAATTTATCAGGAGCAATTATGCTATTGTGTATGGTGACGACACAGGCTAGGCTAACTAGAAAGTATTTGGAGGTACAGAAAAAAGGCTTTTTGCGGGCAGGAGCGGGACGAAACATAAATGTTGCGGGCGGGAGAAAGAAATATTGAAAGTTGAGAACGTCAGTCACAACGACCCACGTTTTAAAAAAATAGCTGGGTTTAAATCATTTAAATGATGATACTGTGGCCGCCGGTCAGTAGCGGAGTGGCAATCCGGAGATTCAGGACTTTCCCCGGTGGGCCGGTAGTGTTTCGAGACCATGAGGACCGGTCTGATAGTTATACTTCGCAAGTTCTTAGCAATACACCATCCAGCAGCCTGTACGCAATAGACTCTGTGACACGATAGATTAAAGCGCGCATCTGAATGAAGACGGTGCGCGAGCTGCAAAAGACCATGCAATGATAGCAGCGAAAAAGAGCGCTCCGCTTGGTTTAAAAAACAACAGATTTTAGCGCTACAGTAGATCTCTTATTTAATAGCGAAATAAATTATTTATCTGCTATTTAACTGGAGATGTTTTATTTATTTTTGTATTAACTGTATAACTTTCCCCCCAACTTTCATAGATAGCATAAATAATTTGCAAGCTGCAAAAATAAAGCATACAAAACATCAGCTAAAATGATCTATAGGCTGTATGATTATAAGAAGAGCATGAGCATGTTTGTCAGACAGCATTTAAAGAGCACAGACCTACGCAAAGGATGTGCATGTGAAACGCCCTGTAAGAAATACTTTTCCTTTATCGAAATCGCGATTCTTGACTTGGTATCGGTATCGAAACAATAATTTTGGTATCTTGACAACACAAATGATTAGATTTGTTTTCTTAATTTCCATATAATATTTTGTGTTATGGAATCAAATGGATATTTAGAGTGAGAACATACAAACTTTGGCACACAGTACTAATTTAGAATGCAATATCTTTTTTTTTTTTTTTTACAAGATGGGAAAACTTTTATTAATTCTTGTTCATTTAATTTATTTTTATTTCAGAGCATTTAAAGCATTTGCTTCTTAATGATATTTTATTTATTACACACAAGTTAATTGATTTATTTTTGTAACACATCAGCCCTCTGTGTCTAAATGAAGTAATAAAAGTCCCAGAGTTAAAAAATGTGTAAAACTGGCCTGTGTGCGACTTGGTATGACTTGATGACCAAGTTGCGACTTGACTTGACTTTGACTTGCAATGTTAAGACTTGGACTTGACTTGAGACTTGCATTTAGTGACTTACTCCCACCTCTGCCACTGACCAAGTAACAAGTGAAACACAAGGGCTATAAATACACAGGGGCAAACAAGCTTAACTAGGAAATGAGGAAACAAGACACACCTGGGGAGACTAATCAACATGAAATACTACAAAGGACTACAACCACATGGCACAAAACAGAAAACAATAAAAGACCACACAAGACAAGGGGAACTCAAGAAAGGAATCATGACAACAATAGTGTTGTTATGCAGCTGAAGCCAATTAATTCTTTGTTCATTTCAGTTCAATAAGTGTTGATTTTTTTTTTCTCAATTTGGTAAATTATGAAACAAAGTCGATTCAATTATAAAGAAACTCTATAAAAGAGAGCAACTCATCCAGCTAAGTTTAGTTCAAGATTTTATTTTCATCTAATCGTGTCACTGCAGTCAAAAAAAAAAAAAATGAAATAAATTAGTCAAATTACTAAATATTAAAAATTCTGTCACTAATTACACCCTCATGTCGTTCATGTAGAGCTTTGGAATGTATACATTCTTTTTTTACTGTATATAAAAAACATAAATTGACCATTTATTGCCTTAACTTGAGTTTTTTTGATATTGTATTAAATACCAACGATTTAAATTATAATTAACATAATTTGGTCAAACATTTTGTATTACAAAAATGTAACAACACTATATTTTTGGATTATGAAGATGATTTGATGGTACTACCCGGGCAAAGTTTGGAAAAATAAAAAGAGTTTACTGCATCCCCTCAGTACCTTGGAAACATAGTCTTATTTTCAAGGAGATTGATGAAAAAACCTCCCTGCATTCTTTCTCGTGGAAGCCAGCCAATCAGATTACAGCTTGCCAGATTGTGAAAGTGCTTTCCAGTTATGTGTGCTCAATATGCATCAGACTGTGGGTGTGCAGTCTCACGCTGAAAATATTCCACGATTGGCCTACGGTCTCCAAACATAAAATCGGGATTTGAGAAAGTATTATTACGTCAACAAAATCCCTCACATCTGCTTCAAGTAAGCTACAGAAATGACAGATGGGTTGAAAGACACTATTTATATCATTCATTTATACCAGAAAGAGGATCTGTAGTAGTAATCACTTGTTTAATGGATTCCCTCCTAATTGATCAGAAGGAAACGACGCCTCCTTGGTAGAGTGATTTACCTGGATCGGGCAGGGGCCAAGTGCTTATAAGGCCTAGATGACCATTGCAGAAGCCTTGAGCATGTGGGTAAGTGCTTATGTGAACTGTCAAGGGTTTGGCCCACCCACCGGCTGGAGTCCCCAGTTCATTTGTTGAGTGTAGGGGCAAATGTTAAGCCCATCAGTGACCTGTACAGCCTGTTCTCTAGGAAGTTAGCCCACCCCAAAGCTGTGTTGAATAACTTACTGCAAATAGATTTGACCAGGCCTTTCTAATCTACTTACCTCTATGACATATTTTAATTTCCCATGTGGAAGTTTGAAGGTAAGAAATGTTCTGTAGATTACATCCACCCACGCAAGGGACAGCGGATTATTTGGATGTTAAAATGGAGCCGACTGTCAAGGGACCGGCTCCAACATACGTTCTCAGAGGGAATGCGGGCATGTTGGTTTTCTTGTTTTTCCTCCACTATAGTCGTGGTGCAAAATTATTGGCTAGATCATAAAACCTGAAATGTTTAATTCGAATAAGAGGATTAAGATTCTTTACACTGTTCAGTGGCTCAGCCGGCATTTGGATTACCTGCACCTCAGACTTACTGTACGAAGTTGGAAAATAAACCTTGATAAAGATCCAGGGCCCAAACAAAGCAAACTCATTACCTGCAATGCTGAAATTATGACATTTCTGCTACTTCTGCAACCCTTAATTATCCCTAGAAAACTGAGGTGTAGGCAGGTTTTCTTTGTTTTGACTAAGACATAAATTGACGTATTCAAAATATGGACCCTCTGTGATTTATCTCCTGAATTTCCCAAGACCGTAAGATCTTATTGCAAAGTACTTTTGTTTTCCAGAGCAATCCTCTTCGGCGTGATTACAGGAGATTTGGCTTTCTAAGACGTCCAAGTCACAGGTAATGCCGCGAAGCAGACAATAAACACAACAAAGGCATAGTTTCCAAAGAAAATCCATTTGAGCCTTGCCCAAAGGAACTCTTAGAGTCTCCTGGAAAAGACTTCTCTTCTGATACCTCGGAGAGTTTGCGTACGCAGCGGGAGCCGTGAGTGGCGGCGGTCGGAGACGAGGACAAAAGATCAAACTAAGAGAACCACACATGACCTGATGAAAACAACAGCTTCATTGTGCGGCGGGCGTCCTTATCGGGACCCCCTTCTCATTTGCTGCTTCCTCCTTTTTTTTCCTCCCCCACTTTCTGCGTTTTTCATGTGGTAACAAATGTATAAGGAAGCAATGATTTGAAAGATTCTCCGGTTTGGGAAAAAAAAAAAAAAAAACCCGATTTGAAGCTTTGTAATTGAAAACACACATTGAGTCAGAGAAGCTGAGCTACCAGGGGAGGGTAGAGAAAGCCCCAATGAACAAAGGTTTGAATTGCGAAAGAGACAAACTAGACTCTGCGTGACATCTGACTAAATACTCTCATTGTTTTTCTCCCCAAAAACAAGTATCGCATAACCGGTGGAGGAAAAGAGCAGAAGAGAGGGATGTCTGCCCGAACCCAGACCTGCTGCCTTGACATCCCCCAGCGAGCTTCAGAAACAATCCGTCCGGTATTACGGCGACGTGCCCTTGAAAACTGTTTATCCGTCTGACTCTGTGCAACAATATAAACTTGTGAACCGTGTTTTGGAAGCATCTGTGTTTTTCAAAAGCTATGAATGGTTTCAGACCTCCTTCAAGGAAGGTTTAAGCCCTCAAAGTTAGATAATAGGGTAAGTCACAAGAGTTTATATTGTAGCGGTTGCATCAATCTGATGCACATTGCTAGAGAGGCAAAACAGGACACTGACTCTGAGCTTAAATTTCATGGATATTGGTTCCAGATTTTGTTCATTCATGGAGCTACGACTCAAATCGTGCGGCTTGTTGAGGAGAGGGATGCTATTTTAAAAGCGTTCAGACCTCCAATTTTCGCCTGTCGGACTATAAAACTCTATATTTGGAGACCAGAGTATAATAGAGACTGGAGGGTAGGCTTTACTGACTCGGGGTTGAAAACAATAAGTTAGCAACACCCTAGCAGCCACTCAAAACAACAGCACCCACTCAGAATCCATTAGCAAACAAGGAGAAAGTTGACTACAACATTATTACTTTTTTTATTGTTTTTAAAAAATTAAATGCAAATAAGTAAATTAATAATCTGTTTTTAATTTTTAAATTCAGCATTAAAATACATTTTTTATGTTTTATTTATTTTCTTAAATTTTGAAACTTTCCTGATCTTATGAAGAAAAAAGGCCTTATTAAAGGAATTAAAGTCTTGAAAATAATTTCTTAAGTAGCTTGGCATAACTCTATTATTTAATTAAATTTGTAATACTTGTTTTACAATTTTATTATTGTTTTTCTCAAACTACAAAATAAAACTAAATGCTATGTTTAATATCTTAAAAACATTTGTCTTATTTTCTCACAGTCCAACCAACTTTCAGGAAAAAAAAAGACAGGAAATTCTATCATAGAACAGCATATCACGCAGGTCAGCAATTCTCTGAAAATATAACTTAATTATAATTTTAAGTTAATTTGGTGAGGAAAGGGTGATTCAGGTTTTAATTAGGGCTGTCAAACGATTAATCACGATTTTTTACTTTTTACTTAGTATTTCTGTCACAAGACAAAAAAGATGCAGACGAATGTAGACAGTATCCATTACAAAGTGATTTTAATATTACAACAAACACAGGGACAGGCAGAAGGTTTGACAGTGCATAAAACATGGAGTAAACACACCGAAATTGAGTGAACAGAGAGGAGCTAAATACATGGTGGTGGCGCTGTGATGAAAGAATGTCCATGGTTACTGATGAGTGGCGGGAAAATCTAACAAACGAACACATTTGAAGAATGAAAACAAACCGAAAGTCCATAAAAACAAACTAACTGAACATAACTGATTCTTTATTTCTTCTTCATTTATTTATAAAGCATGTTTGAATCTCATGGTTGACCCAAAGTGCTGCACAATACATGTAAAGTCAGACAAAATAGAAAGACAATACAAACAATACAGTATATAAGTTATACATGGTTAAAAGCTGTTGAATGTAAATGTTTTTTAAGCAAGTAATATTAAAACTTGGTAAAGAGGAATCCGTCCTAACAGAAATTGGTAAGTTATTCCAGAGACTAGGACAACTCTGAAGTGGAGTGAAGGATACCAAGATTTCTAGATCTCAAGGACCTGTTTGGCTTGTGGGTGGAGATCACTTACATATAAAAGATATGTAGGTGCTTGATTATGTAGTGAAAAAAAAAGCATTTTTAAAACATTTCTAAATTGAATTGGTAGCTAGTGTAGCGAAGTTAGAATGGTTGTAATGTTATCGAACTTTCGTCTGCCAGTGAACAACCCGGGCAGCAACATTTTGAACCATCTGGAGATGCATTAGACAGGACTGACTTACTATACAGTATAGAGAGTTGCAATAGTCTAGGCGAGATAACATAAGTAAATGATTTCTTCACAATGTCTAGCTGAAAGAAGACTTAATTTTCTCTAAAAGTCATAGATGTAAAAAACAAAATTTGACCACAGCACTAATTTGCTTCTCAAATTTCAGGTTCCATTCAAAAAGAACACATAGGGTTCCCTTTCGTTGTCACTTCGAGTTCTGTCGGATGACAATGAATGGGATTTTCAGCTTCAATCAATATAAAACGATCCAATGGCAAAGAAATGCCATGGGTCTGCAGAATTTGCATGGCGTAACTCCGCTCACCTGTGCCTTATCAGCTGTGGGTATTTAAGGAGGACGCTGAACGCAAATCAGGCATGTTTTCGCTTTGGAGCCAAGTTCACTCTTCGTTCCCCAAGCACTTCTCTACAGAGACTGTCAGCTTCTTAGAGAGATTTGTGTTGGTGTGACGGCAATTTCCCGGCGAGTTTGCGCTTCCTGCTGTCTGTGCTGTGATTGCCAGAGAGTGTGTTTCTCCCCAGGTGCTTGAGTACCGGGTACTGTACTGGGTACCCGGTACGGGTACCGAGTTTTTCTCACAAAAAGAGCTTGCGCGTGGCACGTCTTTTTAAAGATGCCTCGCCCGTGCACTTCTGGATGCGGCAGACTCGTTTCTGACTCTGATGGTCACGATCGCTGTCTAGTGTGTTTGGGCATTGATCACGCTAGAGCAGCGCTTGTGGATGAGTCATGTTCTCTCTGTGGGAACATGACCATCGCGTCACTAAAGTCGAGACTCAATGAGCTTGTGAGAGTGAGAGTCCCCTCAACCACACCCCGATCTACTGACTCTAGAAATAGAGTTAGTACTTCAGCTGGTGGCCAGGGTGATCTGAGGGTGACGGTGTGGAACCATGCGCCGACTATACGTCCGTGCTCTACACCTTCCCCTCCCGTGACGATGCCATCCAACGTCCAGGGGGCGCTCACGGGTTCATCTTCGGATGTTCCCCGGGTTTCCTTTGGCGTTGCAGAGGATGATGCGATGTCTGTCGCGGCATCACAAGGCGGGCAGGATTCGTCGAGTGAGGATTCGGCGGCTATTGGCTATTGCCATGGCTATTCTGCAGGTCTACCAGGCCCAGATACTCAGGGACATGCACAAGGGCAGGACAGACCCGGGCCTCTTCGATGAGCTGCGCGCCGCCACTGGCCTTGCCCTCCAGGCGACGAACGTGACCGCGCGCTCTCTGGGTCTGGTGATGTCCACAGCCGTGGTCCAGGAGAGACATCTGTGGCTGAACCTGGCTGACATGAAGGAGGCCGAGCGGTCCCTGCTGCTCGACTCCCCCATGTCCCAGGCCGGCCTCTTCGGCGGTGCAGTCGAGGACTTCGCCCAACAGTTCTTGACTGCTCAAAAACAGACTGAGGCCATCAAGCATATCCTGCCCCAGTCGGCCGGGCAGGCGCCACAGACTTTTCGCCGCCGAGGGTGTCCTCCCACAACTCTCGCCCCTCCCGCCCGGCCCAAGCAGCAGCCTTCACCCGGGCCCGGTCGTGGAGGAAGTCGCAAGAAGACGCCCCAGCCCTCTCCAGCCCCGCTAAACGCCGGGCCAAGCGGCGCTCCTGAGACGGGCTGCTCAGGGACGATAAGTGCTACTTCACAGGAGATGGTAGCAGGACCACTCCTTCCCCCGGAGGGCCGGGGGAGAATCTTTTGTTCTTTCCCGCTGCTCACCCACGGGTGGGTAGCATCCTGAATTGGTTAAAGAAAGAAGTAGCACACTCATCCCTGAGCACACAGAGTTCTTGGACGACACGGTGCGCCGCCTCCGGGTCGTGCACCCCTCGTCCTCCTCTGTCCCAGAGTCGGATGACAGTGCGAGCCGTCCTCGGACCGTACCACTCTCATCCCCCTCTGTCGCCAGCCCCCTGGCAGAGCAGACCCCCGTGGGACGTTCGTCCTCCCCTGGTCTCCTCTATCAAGACGCGGTCAATGACTGTGTACCCACATCGGGCCGCTACACCGTCCGTGTCCGGGCCAGTCATTCTGCTTCGCTGCACCTCAGGTGGGAAGCTTGTGGTCCGTATGACCACGCTGGTACAGTTTTTGGGAGCCTGGCTAGAGCTTCCCAGACTGTCCCGCTGGGTCGCTCGGACGATCAGGCTCGGCTACGCGATTCAGTTCGCGCGGTCTCCTCCCCGCTTCAGGGGGGAGTCCGCTCCACATTGGTCGGTGGCAATGCCCCTATCATGAGAGCGGAGATTGCTACCCTGCTGGCGAAGGGTGTGATCGAGACTGTCCCTCCAGCTGAAATGGAGTCCGGCTTCTACAGCCCGTACTTCACTGTCCCCAAGAAAAACCGGTGGGTTACCGCCAATCCTGGACTTGCGTGTGCTGAACCGCTCCCTTCACAGGCTGCCGTTCAAGATGCTCACTGCCAAACACATTTTTGAATGCGTGCGGCCCCAGGATTGGTTTGCAGCGATCGACCTGAAGGACGCCTACTTCCATGTCTCCATTCTTCCTCGACACAAACCGTTCCTGCGGTTTGCTTTCGGAGGGCAGGCATACCAGTACGCGGTTCTCCCTTTCGGGCTAGCCCTGTCTCCTCACGTCTTCACGAAGGTCGTCGAGGCAGCCCTTGTTCCCCTCCGAGAACACTGGGTTCGCATCCTGAATTACCTCGATGACTGGCTGATCCTAGCTCACTCTCGAGATCAGGTTTGCGAACACAGGAACCTATGTAGTGCCCCGGCACCTAGCTCGTCTGGGTCTTCGGGTCAACTGGGAAAAGAGCAAACTTTGCCCCGTGCAGAGGATCTCTTTTCTCGGTACGGATATCGACTCGGTCGTCATGTCAGTGCAGCTTACGAACGAGCGCGCTGAGAACGACGTGCCGTTCATATTCCCGGAGCCCTGAACCGTGCAGCCGACGAAGTGTCCCGGCTTCAGCCCGGAGAATGTCCCTTCAGCCTGGAGAATGGCGACTCTATCCCCAGTTGGTCCAGCTGATTTGGGACCAGTTCGGGGACGCACAGATAGATCTGTTTGCCTCTCACGACTCGACCTATTGCGCCCAGTATTTATCCCTGACCGAGGGCACGTTCGGCACGGATGCACTGGCGCACAGCTGGCCGCAGGGCCGCAAACATGCGTTTCCCCAAGAGAGCCTTCTTGCGCAGACCCTGTGCAAGGTCAGGGAGGACGAGGAGCAGGTCATTCTGGTCGCTCCGTATTGGCCCACCCGGACCTGGTTCTCCGAACTCAATCTCCTCGCGACAGCACCCCCTTGGCCCATTCCTCTGAGGAAGGACCTCCTTTCTCAGGGACGGGGCACCCTGTGGCACCCTCGTCCCGATCTTTGGAACCTCCACGTGTGGCTCCTGGTCGGGACGAGGCAGGTTTGAGTACCCTACAACCAACGGTGGTGGCTACCATCACTTCCGCTAGGGCGCCGTCCACTAGACACGTCTATGCGTTGAAGTGGAACCTCTTCGTCAACTGGTGCTCTTCTCACCGAGAAGACACCAGGAGATGCTCGATCAGTGTCGTGCTTTCCTTCCTTCAAGAAGGGTTGGAGCGAAGGCTGTCTCCCTCCACCCTTAAGGTCTATGTCGCCACTATTGCCGCACACCATGACTTTATCGATGGTAAGTCTTTGGGGAAGCACGACCTGATCAGGTTCCTGAGAGGAGCGAGGAGACTGAATCCTCCTCACCCTCCTCTCGTGCCCTCTTGAGATCTCTCAGTGGTTCTAACTGCCCTGAAGAGTGCTCCATTTGAGCCTTTGCAGTCAGCTGAGCTTAAGTTCCTGTCAATGAAGACAGCGCTTCTGACTGCATTGGCCTCCATCAAGAGGGTAGGGGACCTGCACGCATTCTCCATTGAGGACGCGTGCCTGGAATTCGGGCCGGGTTACTCTCAAGTGATCCTGAGACCCCGGCCTGGATATTGGCGCCAGTGTCTATTGCCTGGGCATCGGCTAGGTGTCTTCCGTGTGCAGGTTCCCTCCCCTGAGAGACCCCCACATGTGTATTTCCACTGCAAGCCTCTCTGAGCGTGTGTCTTTCCCTCGGCAAGCCACCTTGCCACTCCTGGGATTGAAATATTCCACCTGCGGCTGGACACCCCAGTGATTCCCCATATGCATCCTTCGGTTCATATGTGTATTCTCTAAGTCCGCCCACCCCCCGGGTTGGCAATAATTGCATATCTCCCTCTAAACTATGGAATATGCTTCCCAGTGTACCTTGGTATTCCTGTGCTAAATAGGAGTCCTTCGTCCGTGCCAAGCTAAGTGTGACAGGGTTCTCAGATTTACGCAGGGCACTGGAAGACAGCTGAGAAGGTGGCGAGATTAGACTGGTAATCCCATTCGTCGTCATCCGACAGAACTCGGAGTGACAACAAAAGGGAACGTCTCAGTTACGTATGTAACCCTCGTTACGTCTTCCTGCCACCTTCCGCTGTGTTGCGGGGATCGCCAGACCTCAGCGAAGAAACATGCCTGATTTGCGTTCAGCGTCCTCCTTAAATACCCACAGCTGATAAGGCAGAGGTGAGCGGAGTTACGCCATGCAAATTCTGCAGACCCATGGCATTTCTTTGCCATTGGATCGTTTTATATTGATTGAAGCTGATAGGCTTTCTAAGCGAAAATCTCATTCGTCGTCATCCGACGGAACGTCTCCGTTCCCTTCAGGGAACGAGGGTTACATACGTAACCGAGACGTTTTTTCACAAGGTGTTATATAGCAAGAAAGATGGTTAAGGACACTTTAAAGTTTACCAAATAAATTAACTTCAGGATTGTTTTGATTTAGCACCAAATGGTTTCTTATAATGATACAGTACTTGTAGTTCGTTTAAACAGGCTAAAGTGGTCCTAAATATTCTTTGTATTTTTTGTTGCAAAGGAAGATGCAACTGAGTGGCATCAGGATAACAATGAAATTACACTACATTTACACTTAAAAATAGATTAAAGACATATTTATTAAAAAATAGCACCCATAGGCAACATACTGAAAATAGAATCGGACCAAGAATTGATCCCTTGGGTACAGCGCATGCAAGAGGACAGAAGAAATATATTGACCAATAGAAACATTGAACATCTGTTTGTTAAAAAAGAACAAAACCACTTTAAAACAGTGATCTACAATCCAACACAACTCTCCAGCCTGGAAATGAGAGCTTTTAGCATTAAGTTCTACCAGGAAAATTTTAATGCCGCATCATTCATTCATAAAAATAGGTCTGGCCAATCATTGCTTGACACCTGGCGAATAAAAGCACTGAACTCTCTGTTTTATGTTCACAGTTGATGATGCTGACGTACCCCTCCATCCTCCCCCGCCACCACCAGGTTGGCTCCTGTCCATCCATTGGGGTAGGCTCCACCCCTGCCTTCGTCTTCAGGTAGGATCAGCTGAATATGCTTCCCCAGGATTTAGTCTAAGGAAGGGGCCTATGAAAGTCCTATTGACCAGAGAACGAACATTGATAATGCCATCTTGCTAGGCTAATGGCGAACTTGATTTAACAGATGGAGAACTTCATGGTTCACTCCTCCCCGCGAATCTGGGGAGAAACAGGATGCACAGGCTCGTCCAGCAACCCGGACACAATCGGTCGAATCCACTGATGAGGCAGCTCCAATGAGCACCTTGCCACATGGTAGCCAGAAAAAAGTCTCAAACACTCAAACACCGGTGAATAGAAATCCAGACCTGACTTTACCCTGAAGGCAACACTTGCTTGCTTCCCTTGTCTCCTGCTGCGCCTCTTCCGAGGAACGTCGACAGGCCTTTAACACACTCCACTCCATACGGCATCAGTCGAAAAAGAGACTAAGTTTGCAATTTTAAGCAGGATTTGACGGCCATAGATTAATGAGGTAGACCTAGTATATTAAAAAATAACATTAAAATAGTCGACAACAACACACAGGACAGACATCTAGACTCAAACACCAGTGCCATCTTGCTCATATCCGTTACACCGCATGACAGTTTTTAGAATCATTAAATATAAACATACCTTGAAATCGGTAAGAGAAACCAACATTAAAACATTTCTAAGAACTCGATCTTTCTAAGAACTAGATTTTCCCTTGTTGTTATTGTGGTCACTCTTATATGGCATTGAGCATCTCGAGTCCCAGTAGCCGACAGCTTATTGTATTAATACTGATTCAGTCATTAAAAAAAACTCTTAACTACTGTTTGCTGACTGAAAGCCTGGTATTTCTTTGCCATCTGTCCTGAGATGCATTGTTTTTTTGTTTGTTTTTTGGCTCTAAACATCCTATTGAAATGCATGAGTTAGATTTTGATGGTTTGGCAGACCAATGAGACAGCTCGTCGTTCCCGCCTCTAAAATGAAGCACCGTTGTAACGTTTGTCTAATTGCCCTGGTATACGCTAGAACTGCATCTGAAAGGAAGTGGACAAAAGTTCACAGTGGGTCATTTTGGCTTGCTAAGATGAAAACTGCTTCCATTTTTAATGAGGATTGACCCAAAAGGTCCCTTTTACTCACAACGTTGGAGGCTGGCAGTGCATGTCCTCTCTCACGCAGAAGTCCCTTGAGCTGTTGGAGGCCCCAACACCATGTGACCCTCTCCCCCATGTTGGGCCATGGGGCCCCCCGCACATCATACACAACGTGAGTTAAATGAGCTCAGTGCCCAAATAGGGGCCTTTCATCCTGGCCTCGCAGTCCCCATACTTGTTTGGAGGTCAATGTGTCAATTCGTGTAATGGAGGTCCTCCATGATCCAGTGTGAGAAAAGTGTGTTTAATTCCGTGTGTGAAAAACAAATACTGACACTTGTTTTGCAACAGTGATATGATGAATAACACATTGAATGATGTGTCAGACGTGACTACGAGTTATAAATCGTATAATTACTCATAAATTTGGATCTTCTCTGATCTTCCATATGAGTGCAATATCTTTCCTCTTGAGTAAGAGATGACAATTATTCATTTAAAAGAGAAGGTGGGTGGTAATGCATTCATTGAAAATAACGTGACATACGCCTTATTCACGGCAGCGCCATCTTTGATTTTTAATGAGAATGAAAGCGAGGCTGTGAGGGATAGACTTGCATCTCTTCAATGGGCTGTACTGTTATTTAATGTGTTTTCGGATTGTTCTGCTCATGAAACACTGGAAAAATATCTTTCCAAGAAATGTCAGTTGACAAAAAAATCCCGATAATGTAAGCTGTGGAAAATTGTAAGTAATCCAGCCGCTTTATTCAGCTTTTTACAGCGGATGCCACTGGAAACACGGTAAGTCTATCCCTCACAGCCTCACTTTCATACCTGTCATGGCGCTGCTCTGAATAAGGTCAATTCAGACATTATTAGCATTGGTTCCAAAAGCAAACATCACTTTTATTGCTCATAATTGGAGTTATATGTTTGAACCTCAAATACTCAACTTTAGCATGTAACTGTAACATGTAATAGGCCTTTATATTCAACTTCAATGTGGAAATTGACAAACGGGACCTTTCATGCTAAACCATTTTCTGCTAAACCATTAAGACCTTTAGCCTTAATCTAACCCATACTACAATGTCAAACTTAAAACTAACTTTTAATCCTCACTTTGGCAATGTTCAAAAGGAAAGTGTTCATGCAGAAAATTGGGTCAGACTGACCGCTAACCCCATTCCCAGCACACACACACTCTTTCTGGATTGAGATATGGACTACAAGTGTACAGAAGGGAAGGGGGAGTTTGTTTATGGAGGGAAAGACATGAAATGCAAATGTTCACCACAACAGCGCCAAAAGACATCAGCACACAAACTCTGCTTCACCAGTTGAGACTTGTTTACATCAATTTCTACTTCTGCTCATCTAACAAGTAATAAGATTACCAATTTCACATTAGCGTTATATTAGTCTCTATTATGTTGATTTACTTAGGCACAGTATCCATCCATCCATCCATCCATCCATCAAGCCAGCCAGCCATCCAGCTGAAAAATCCACTAAAAACTGTCATGAATTACATGTTAGTCCAAGCTGGGTTATTCTGTTTGGAGCTGGTATATTCCTGGTCTAGCTGGTGGTCATGCTGTTCTCAGGCGAAATTGAGCTAGTTTATCTAGTCCACCAGCACTCCTGCTTCATTCTCATGCTGGGGACCAGCAAACCAGCAACCAGGAACCCATGCTGGTACCAGCATGCAAAACATACCTTATTCTGGTATGTTTTGACCCTATACCGACTAAGCTACTGAAAGAGAGGCCAAAAACCCTGCACACACTAACCTAGAATTCTGTCTAACAATTGATGTCTGCTCTGCCAAGTCTTCGTCATTAGTACCTGGGTGTTTACTTTGATACCAATCTTTCATTTGAAAGCCAGTTTTCTAGCATCTGTAAAACAGCATTCTTCCATCTTAAAAAAATATATATCTAAATTTTTGTAATACTCTTATGGGTGGTTGCCCTGCATGCATAATAAACAAACTACAGCTGGTCCAAAACACAGTAGGTATAGTTCTCACTAGAACCAGGAAGTATGAACATATTAGCCCGGTTCGGTCAACACTGCATTAGCTCCCTATTAAACATCGTATAAATTTAAAAATCTTGCTGATTACTTACAAAGTACTAATTGGTTTAGCTCCCCAGTACTTGAGCGAACTCTTAATGCATTATAGTCCTTCACATCTATTGCGATTTCAAAAACTCTGGCCAGTTGATAATACCTAGAATATCAAAATCGACTGCAGGCGGTTTCCTAATTAGCACCATAACACTGGAACAATATTCCTAACGTTGTCCGGAAAGCAAACACACTCTGTCAGTTCAAATCTAGACTAAAATCACATCTCTTTGACCTGGCATACCAACATGACATCATGACTTTTGCGTAAACATACACGCCACTTTCGAGTCAAGTGTCGTGTTATCTCTACGCATTTTGAGCTATCCGCGTGTATGTCTACGCAGGGATGGGCAGTATTTCAGATACATGTATTTAAAGGAACACTCCGACTTTTTGGGACTTTAGCCTATTCACCTTACCCCCCAGAGTTAGATAAGTCCATGCATACCTTTTTCATCTCCGTGCGTGCTATAAGTCTGTTTGACGCACCCACCGCTAGCCTAGCTTAGCACAAAGACTCGATGTGACTGGTTGCAGCTTTCATACTAATCCAAATGAGTGGCAAAATAACGCAAACGTTTTCCTATTTACATGTTGTGATTTGTATAGTCACATAATGTACAAATAACAAAGTCAAATGAGACACAGACATCTTTTAACCGTATAAAACCTGGGAACTATTCTCTGAAGGCGAAGCACTGCTACTTTGACGGCGTAATAACCGCATCACCGGAGACACGCCGGCCGTGGTGAGGAGCGGAGAGTTCGCTCGGTGTTTGGGTAATAGAGTCAGCAATTTATAAATAGTAAAAGCGTAGTTTAGAGTCATGGGTTTTCGCTCTATTGTAAATAGCTGCGACTGTAAACAGGGGAGGTAATACCATGGTTCACAGAATTCCAACTAAAAACGCTGACTGGATGAAGAAATGGCTAACTTACTCTGGATATTTATCCAAACACACCTAAGATTATCAAGGGACATTATGTTTGCTCGGTACATTTCAATGAGGACGACTATTTTGAAAAAATGGAATTTGCCACACGGACCATAATGTGCTGAAGGATACGGCCATATCCCATCGATAGCACAGACAGGACAAGTGGACCTGCGGCTGAGGTAAGTGTTCCGTTATGTTTTTAGATGACCTACTGTAACAGTGCCTTTAGCCAGATCTAATGTAACGTTAGTGACACTATTATATGATTAGGGTATGAATATGTTTTTATCTTGATGCGGTGCGGACGCGCTTGGGGAAAAAAAACGAGCGCGTTGCGCGCGTTGAACTTGCACCCTGCGAGTGGCGCGCCTAGTAGCCTAAATTTGAAATAACCATGGAAATAACGAACTTGAGCGTGCAAAAGGGTACAATAGGCTGTGAGTTCATTGTGCAAAAACAATTTGTGCTATTACTTTCCCCTTATTCTATCCTATAGTAATGCAATACTGTATATTATATAGGCTACTGTTGAATACATTTGGTTCAGCTAATAAATTGCATTTAAAATATATTGATTCCTGTAATAATAATTATTTATTCATGTGATATTTATAAATCTGGGTGCGTTTTTAGTTTGGAAATCAATGAAACATGGTACTGTATTACCTGGTCTCCCCTGTTTATTGTCACAGCTCATACAATAAAGCAAACAAACACCCATGATAAACTATGCTTTTCTATCTAACGTTATTAATTGCTGACTCTTTATTTCAACGCTGAGCGAAGCGAACTCTCTGCTCCTCGTCACGGTGCGTCTCAGGTGATTGTTATCACTCTGCCCAAGTAGCAGTGCTTCCCCTTCAGAAAATATAGTATTTATACGGTCAAAAGATGTCTGTGTCTCATATGGCCTTGATATTTGCACACTCTGTGACTATACAAACCACAACATGTAAATAGGAAAACGTTTGCGTTATTTTGTCACTCATTTGGATTTAGTATGAAAGCTGCAACCATTCACATCCAGTCTTTGTGCTAAGCTAGGCTAGCGGTGGGTGCGTCAAACAGACTTATAGCACGCACGGAGATGAAAAAGGTATGTATGGACTTATCTAACTCTGGGGGGTAAGGTGAATAGGCTAAAGTCCCAAAAAGTCGGAGTGTTCCTTTAAAATACGTATTTGAAATACAAAATACTATTTTGTATTTTAAAGCCTTTGGAAAAAATCAAATGTAATTTGTATTTAAATACATTTGAGTATTTTTGTATTTTCAAAATACTCAAAATACTTTGGGCCAGAATCCTAGAAGATCAGAGGAAGGATTTGTCAACCTGTCAACCTGCCATGTTTATAACTAGTCCAACGTGTTCCACTTTACTTGAGGTAAGGGGAAATATTAATGACACTGTTGTTAAAAAATTTGACAGTGTAATAACCCTTAATGACATCTTTATAACTAGTACAATGTGCTCCACTTTACTTGAGGACAAGTAAAATATTCATGTTACAGTTATAATGGTGTCATGACGGCCAAAGTCAAAACCAACCACATATGACAGGGTAATGTAATGTTAACGCAAAGCTAAATAACTTCTTTAAGTTTGATAATTAGACCTGTTATGACATATTTGTGACAGGTTATGATTTCTTGGTTAATGTCAAGTTGTCATAATCAAGACATTTTTGTCTTGGTTAATGTCAAGTTGTCATAACAAAGACATTTTAAACAATGTCAACTTTGCATTAAAAGTGTCATGTTTATGACAGTGTCATGTCAGTCTTATGCACACCCCTTCAAATAAAGTGTTACCGTTTAATCAATAGGCCACACAGACGACGTCTTAAACCCAAACTTTTTGAAAAGCTGGTGGTGCTAAAGGGAATCGAATAGATGGATGTCTGAAACACATAGGTACATCACCTGGAGGAGTACATCAGTTACATCAGTACCATCAGTTATTTAAAATATAATTGACTTTTTGTTATTGAGTTCTTGTTACTGAGTGCGAGGTAATGGTGGTGATAAAACATAATAAAGATGTTTGAAATTAGTTTTTTTTTTTTTTTTTTTTTAGTTTTGTTCCTACAGGGCTGGGGAAGGCAAGAGGTATTTAAAATGAAAACGAAAGTTTCTAAGTAGTTGCACACATCTAAATAATTGTTGGCATTCAGAATAGGCCCAGATAGATTTCAGCCTAATAGGGATGCCTGCACTGAATTGCCAATTTCACATGTATTTTCTGTATTTTCAAAATACAAAATAATACTGTATTTGTATTTAAATACATTTTTCCACACAGTATTTTGTATTTGTATTTAAATACATTTCCATGTATTTATGCCCATCCGAGTGATTCCGCGTGTCTGTACACGCCGTCAAATGTCCATGCGAAACGAAGCAAAATGTAGATCTATATCTGGGAAGCAATCTTTTTTTTTTCCTAGGATGGTAGAGGAAGACTCATAAATGCCATTTACCCCAGTGATGGGTAGGTTTAGGGACGGGGTTGAGGTAGGTCATATATTTATATATACAGACACAGTAATAACGTTAAGTCAACGGCGTTCATAAACACGCTGAAAAGCGATTATGCGTGTTGATAGCACGCCAAAAATGGAAAAAACGAATTGGCATGTCATACACATGCTACTTCATGAGATCAGTCTGGGCATACATATAAAATTATACATCCCCAATATTCAAATCAGTTAAATGATTATTAAGGCACTTTCACACCGGACATGTAACGAAAAAGCGAATAGTTCGCGTGGGAATAGTTTGCGTCAAAACCATTCACATCAGCAGCGACGCGAATTTGCGACGTTCTGAGCTTCAACATTCCAAAACATGTCGAGGCGAGGGTGACCTAGGTTACCTGTCGAGGATAGGGTGGCTATTAGGGGTTTCACAACTACTGATTTTTGCTAGTCGACTAGTTTTGCATAACAGTCGACGACTAGTCGACTAGTCGTTAAATGGTTTATTCTAGGGGTGTGCGACAACACGAATAGTAAATGACTCCACGATCTGCTTTTGAAGAAATATGGTAGTAGTAGTATCGTGTTACAGTGCATTCTATCAGTTCTGGCGTCTCTCAACTGTACAACGCGACGTAGCCTACACATCACACAATAAGGAATAGGTACGGGACACTGCAATTCACAAAAGTTCATTGTTTGCATAAGCCTTGCTGGTTAAACATTTAATTCACGCGCTGTTCTAACGTGCGCTTTCCTGAGCGCGCGGCATATCCCCGACGCTCACAGGCATTAGAAGCCTGTCAAACAGCGCCTGAATACTGGACTAAGTTATCTTTCAAGTCTTATTATGCTAATACTGTTAAATACACACAATTTTTACATAAACAGAATTGGTTATGTCTAAAGTGCAGCCTCCCCATATAGAAAGTGAAAGCAAACATTTGAGAGAAAATCTGGTGCTAATATGCGTCTATATTAAACACGTCGCGTGCTGGTCTAAAAGCGAGAGTAGTAGGCTACTCGTATTTTCCGCACTATAAAGCGCACTTAAAAGCCTTTAATTTTCTCAATCCGGCCTTTTCTCAAACTTTATAATCCGGAGCACATTATATATGGATCAATTGCTCGCGCTCGTGTCCATCTTATGCCCGCTTTGTCACACGGCCAGTTCAACCTCGTATAAAATATCTCCCGCTCACGAGCGCTCTCTCTAACACACACACGAACAGACACTGCTGTCAGCAGGCTGCGAATGTAAGTTACGTGCCCGCCCCGCGCGCTCACGCTTAAATAAACGCCTCACCTCCGACGCCGCGCACTCGCTGCATTCCCTTTAGCACATCTAGTGGATGCATAATGCATTGCAAACCCAGTCAAACGTTTGAAAAATGTTCTAAAATAGGTCATTGAAGGTGCGCCTTATACTGCCGCTTGTATTTAAAGGGATAGTTAACAAAAAAAATATATCTATATATATGTCATCATTTTGTTTCCGACTAGTCGACTAAGGCCAACAGCGCCAACTAGTGGTTGTGACAGTCGACTAGTCGACTAGTTGATGAAACCCCTAGTGGCTATTGCTCTGTTACAGGAAAGTAGACCTGATTTTAAACACTAGGGAGAAAACGTACTATATACTTATTATTATAACCTACTTGGTGAATAAATATATATTTTATATTAGATGTCTTTTTGCAGTGATGTTAACATGATGCTTTAAATTGTTAATAGGCTTAAAAAAAAAAAAAAAAAAAAATCCCAATCGCTAAATAGCACATTTCCAAATAAGCACATAAATCCATTAGGACAGATTAAAGATGAATGCGTTCTTACCGGATTCGATCAGTGCATCTTGAATTTAGATTGTTTGTCTGATCTGGCAGCTTCGATAGGGCCTTCTCATTAATTATGGACATATGTCAGTAACTACTGGCAGGTGTAGCTCACTTTCACCAGTTCACTTTTTAAAAGAGGTCCACAGTTGCGCGGTTCCTTGTCTGCACAGCATTCATCAAAGCGAAAGAGTTTGTTTTGTCCACGAAAAGTTTGTTTGTGATGGCTCCAGTAACGTATGTGCTGCACATTTTCTGTTTTCTTGTTACATTTTTTTTATTGTAGAATTGTAATTTAAAGGACGATTAAATAAAAGGATGCAGACAAATAAAATGCGGGACAATGCTATGACTTGCTGTAGGACATAGCTTCTTCATCACCATCATTATCATCCAACGAAGACAAGCTTTTCATTTTATTTAAAAGCAGAAAAGAAGGTTTTGGGTGCACCCAATCTTATAGAACAGAGAGTAACGTTATGCTACCGGAGCTAGAAACATATGGCAGAGGCGTATGGCGTTCTGCTTAAGGTGAGCTGTCCCATTCATCAGGGGCTACGTTTACATGCAATCAAATAAACACTTTTAGTAAATGGATTGAAGGCTCAAATGGACTGAAAAGCCTTGTAAACACCCGGTTGGACTCGATACGAACGAATGAGGACAACGTCCCACCAGTTTCAGATTTTCATTCACAGACAACTCGACACAAAAGCAATCAGAAGATCCGTCAATGTTGCAGTCACGTGACCTTTGTTTCCTTGTACGCGATTGGCTGAAGCCTTTTCTTTCGCCTTAAAAGTAAAAAAAAAAATCGACATCGAAGCGAAATAAATAAAAGTCGTTTTTTCCGCCGCAGCACATTCGCGTTCAGTGCGGAAGCACTCATTAAACAAACAGCTGACCAAAAAATAAAACCATCGCGCAAATTATTTGTGCGTCAAAATCGCGTCCAGTGTGAAAGGACCTTTAGGCTGCATACTGTAAATTAGGTCAGCCGGAGCCGGGAACACTTCCTATAACACCCGATGTACCCGTTACATCATACGAAGAATGGCATCTGCGCTAATATTAGTCTTTCTGCTTATTCCGAGATTTACTGTAATCAGCTGGATCCAGGCCGTATCCAGATCAGATGGTGGACCTGCGCCTAGACATGACCACGACGCATGATGTAGTCAGCTGAATACGGGCCGTATCCAGACCAGACAGAGGACCTGCGCCTAGACACGACCACAACGCATCCCTGAATGTCAGCAGAGATTGTGTCAACTAGACTCTCCCCTGTGAAAGGCCTCATCGACACGACACTGATCCTCAATAAACTCGTCTCCATACCAGTGTGACTCCGATCTTCAACCAACTGGATAATATTCTGATCGTTTCAAACCAATCTGACTTTTGACCTATAATGCTTCCTGAATCATTATCATAAACTGTTTGTTCATTGGTCAGAGAAGAACTGGCCCCCCAACTAAGCCAGGTTTCTCCTACGGTTTTTTTCTCCATTCTGCCATCTGATAGAGTTTTGGTTCCTTGCCACTTTCGCCTTTTATCACCTTTGTTGACATTGGCTTGGCTTTCTTAGTTGGGGACATAAAATTTAACATTTAATATTAAACAATAATATTGATCTGCCTGCACTGTCACTATTATGCAAGAACTGAACTGAGCTTGACAATGAAATCACGGTTTACTCCAGAGCGGCTATAAATGAACTAAATAACTTTTTTTAAACAAAAATGAAACATCACTGAACTTATTTAAGCTGGATTGAGACATCATTTTCTTGTGGAAACAAACTTTTTGCATTATTTTCCTGTTATCTCTGTAAAGCTGCTTTGAAACAATCTCTATTGTAAAAAGCGCTAGATCAGGGTATATACAGTAATCCTTAAGTTTAATTTACTACTTTTTAATATAAAAAAAAAAATTTTTTTCAATTTTTTTTTATTACCTTCAGAATTTTTTTTAAAACCATCACGACACTGAATTGCAAGTGTTAACCAGCGACCTTTCTATTACACAGATTTTAACATTTATAACATACAAAAATGAATAGATTTAGAGCACGCATTCCATTTTTGTGTTTAGTGGATTGCATTTGCGGCCGAAGTGCATTAGCTCCCATCCAGTTGACATTGATGTTTTTTTACACACCAAACAATAGAGGGAATGCATTGACATCACTTTCCCACCGGTACAACCCCCCTCAACCTGACTGAGGGGCAAAAGATCTGTTGCGTGACTGGATTTAATAGGGGAAACTATTAAACGAAAGGAGTCCAACTAGTATATTGAGTCCAACATTTAGTTTAAATTGATCAAATTGTTAGTTTGGTAACACTTTAGAATACGGTTCCTTCGTTAATGAATAACTACACAAGAACTAATGAGTAACACAATATTAACAATCTAGTAACTATTATTAACTAACAAGAAACTCTGATTAACGAACTAGTAAGTAATAGCGCACAGACGAAAGTGGCAGTTCACTATTAAGTAATCAATAACTACTATTTTTTTAATACTTCCCAGAGAACTGCTGAAAACGTTTATTAACAATCTAGTAACTACTATTAACTAAACGAAATTCTTATTAACGAATTAGTAAGTAATAGCTCACAGATGAAAGTGTTACTAGATACTTCTGTGGGAATTACTAATTATTTGGATTCGTATTATAAAGTGAAGATCATTGGATCTAACTAGTAATTACTCAAGTGATACTAAAGACATTTTCTAAAAGTATACTAAAGTTCACCAAAAATCTCAAACGGTTGCACAAATCATGACTAGATCATGTAGTGACACTTAAATCATTACTAGTTCGTTCCAACGATCTTCACTTTATAATACGAATCCAAATAATTAGTAATTCCCACAGAAGTATCTAGTAACACTTTCATCTGTGAGCTATTACTTACTAATTCGTTAATAAGAGTTTCTTTTAGTTAATAGTAGTTACTAGATAGTTAATAAACTTTTTCAGTAGTTCTCTGGGAAGTATTAAAAAAATAGTAGTTATTGATTACTTAATAGTGAACTACCACTTTCGTCTGTGCGCTATTACTTACTAGTTCGTTAATCAGTTTCTTGTCAGTTAATAATAGTTACTAGATTGTTAATGTTACTCATTAGTTCTTGTGTAGTTATTCATTAACGAAGGAACCGTATTCTAAAGTGTTACCAAACTAACAATTTGATCAATTTAAACTAAATGTTGGACTCAATATAGTTGGACTCCTAACAACTTTCTAAAGATCCAGTGATCCATGGATATTGACATGCAGCCAGCAATCGTGTTGCCTGACATTTATGTTTGCCTGATTTCAATAAAAGGGAAATAAAAGCAATATATAGATCTACATAGGCTAAAGCAAATTTGCCTGTGAACGCTTTATAAATACAATATAGGTAGGTCTAAATCCCGGTGATCACTTATATCAGGGTTATATAGCCTCTATATATCGTCCAGCCACTGAATATGACGTCAGCATCAAACATAGACAGAGATGAAAGATCTTTGATTGTGCCCATATAAGCTAAAGCCCATATTTATACAGACTAACGCAAACACAAAATAGGACATCTGATAGTCTGAAAAAAAAAACTAATTTTTAAAAAATAATACCTCTCAGACTACATTTAACACTTTTAATGGCCTTAAATTTGACAATTTTGATTTATCACTTTTTAATA
The DNA here is from genome assembly GCF_988280905.1 of Pimephales promelas. Lineage (NCBI taxonomy): Eukaryota > Metazoa > Chordata > Actinopteri > Cypriniformes > Leuciscidae > Pimephales > Pimephales promelas. The sequence goes on from NC_142793.1 coordinate 9,695,760, forward strand.
CTTTTTAAAACCCCGTGGGCACCCTGTATATAAATAAATGTGACTTGACTTGACTCCTGGTGACCATCAATGCTGGATTTTTCAGCAGGGTATCTAGCAAAGTTCCTTGCAAGTAGTTTTTCCACAAGCCAAGGTAAATACTGATATATATACAGAGTGTAGATGGTTTACTGTATCACAAATACAAAACACCATAGAACACACACACACACACCCACTAAAATAATGCAGTAAACATTAATATAACAACAAAGGATGCGGTATAATACCCTAATGTACATTACGGTTATTTGATATTTGAAATGAAACTAAACATTGCTCCTCCCCCAAAATCCACAAACATGCGTTTTAAGTGTCTCTTTATCACAGCTTAAGTAGAGCAAATTGATGCTTCACGAAAAAATAAAGCGAAGATGACAAGTGAATGACAGGGAAGAACAAAAAATGAACATACAGTACTGAAGAGTACAAGCAAGAGTTGGTTGTTTGTTAGTCACTAGCAGGACAGCAGCTCCAGATAGACACTGAAACACATAATCGTCCTGTTACTCTAGCAGTACTATTATATACTATAAGTATTCCCCATGCAGATTTCGCATCGGGTTCAAGTTGGTCAGGCGAATTTGCTCCGTTGACCAATAAAAAAACTGCTTGGTTTGAAAGAGACTTCTGAGTGAGTTACACTATCGACAATAGTCAATTGATATTTTTCACCCATTAAATTTAGCTGAAACTTTGCAAATCTGATCTAGCTTGGTAATACCAAACTCTGCTACTTTGCTTTGCTTCGTAGGCAGAGTCTGGAGTGGCATCATTGAAGGGGTTTTCTTTATCACGGGGGGTGCTTGTCTGAAGTCATAGACATATACACTAGACCTCACCTTGGGGCTCTAAGCATGCGTCAAAACCGCCGCCATCTTGGAACAGGGGTCTTGTCATAGGAAGTAGCTAGGTAAGGCTGCTATCTCTGCCTTTACTTCGAATTCATTGATGGTGGCGGACTTTTGTGCAGCGTATGATGTTCACGGATGAAATCTGAACTAGGAAGAATGTTTTTAAAAAAAAAAAAATGATAAATGCATGTCTGACCGTTGGAACAAACCAAAAAAACAAGAAAAATCGCATTCATGATGATTTATGGTGATTTTATTTGCGTTAGACCTGTGTCTACTACATTGACGCTGATGCATTAAAGTGGAGGGGCTCCCCTGTTTCAAGATGGCGGCTCTATTGACACATTCGTTCTAATGAACTGCCGTATCCAAGGTGAGGTCTAGTGTATATGTCTATGGTCTGAAGTTTAAAATCATTGGTTTTGACAATCACATAACGTTTGATTATGCGCCAGCTCAGCCGCATCAAACTAAACCTGTAAACACATAAGTTATATGATGCGAAAACGAAACCATCGAGCGAAATACCGAGTGCACATGGCTGTGAACAACTTTTGTAGATTATGTGAAGTAAATCAAGCATCCACGGCACAATCGGGGCCTCTAAACTAATATTTGACAGTAGAGAGAAACAGGAAAATATTTGCAGCCAACTGTCAAAGTTAGGATTAGTTCTGTTAGGATGCAGCTCTTTGTTCATTTCGAGTCTGTCGGAAATGCTGCAACTTAAGTGCAAGATTACAGCATGGCAACATTTAAGAACTGGAAAAGAAAGGAGACACTGACCTGTCAAAAGGGTGCTAGTTCGAGCTCGACAGATAAAGGAGACCGAGATATTCCCTCTGTCGGGAGTACGGCCACAACATCACCTCCATTCAAAATGTTAACAAACACTCTTCTTGGTCGGGCTCCAGTTTGCAAATGCCGGGAATATTCTCCACAACAGAGCGAATTGCATCCCATGTCTCCATATCCGCGGTCGTTTTCGATTTCTCCAATCTTAAACGCGTCTACGTCACGGCTCTCTGCTCGCCCTCTGTTCATTGATTGGGCCGGCTGTTTTCAGGCCGGAGGAAAACTAAAAGACATCACTGTCTCAGACTGAGTACAGAAACGAAAATAAATTGAGTGGAAGTACGAATTCTGACATAGTCAGGCTAAATCTGACCACACTTTTAAGGAAATGAAAACTGCGCAACATAGTCATTGAGATTTTGATGAAAACATAAGCTGATTTATGATGATCCAAGTGCTTTAAATCCTGCCCCCAATCACTTTTAAATCTCCTCAAGGCGAGTGGAGGCGAGTCTTGGTACATGTCAACAAACCAATCATGACTAGGGTTGGGTATCGAGAATCGAGTATCGATTGGAACCGAGACTAACTTTTCATTTTTCCCGGAATCGTTCAGAAGTTAAAATTTCGATTCCTAGTTTCGATATTTACAGTCCGCCGAGCGGAAGAAGAAACAGCTGAACAACACCAACGAAGAAGCGTCTACCGGAAGTGTCGGCATAACCACGCGAGACGAACATGAGTACCTTACGTTGTCGATCCAAAGTGTGGCTTCACTTTTCTAAAAATAACGAAATCTCGGCAAAATGCAAAATTTGTGACAAAAGGAGTATTTTTACAGAAGGAGTATTTCCTTCAGAAAGGATTATTTCTTTCAGAAAGGCCGTTGGTTAGCAAGGTTTGCTAAACTTTTTTGACCCTGCCTCTTAAAAGAATCGGAATCGAGAATCGTTAGGAACCGGAACCGAAACAAGGAATCGCAATCGGAATCAGAATTGTTCAAATTCAAACGATACCCAACCCTAATCATGACCAGACACTACATGCAGGGTTTTGGCTCAGGTCAGGAGATATGAAAAATGGCAACCTCCAGACTGATCTCATGAAATGGCGTATGTATGAGACGCCAATTCGTGTTTCCATTTTTGGCGTGCTATCAACACGCATAATCGCTTTTCAGTGTATTTATGAACGCCGTTGACTTAACGTTACATTACAAATCTATGACCTACCCCAACCCCAACCCTAAACCTACCTGTCACTGGGGTTAATACCATTTATGAGTCTTCCCGTTACCATCCTCGGAAAAAAAATATCGCTCCCCAAATGTAGATCTACATTTTGCTTCGTTTTGCTCGGAAATGTACATACACGCGGAATCACTCGGACATTAAACAGCATAGACATACACGTATACACGCGGGTGGCTCAAAATGCGTATAGATAACACACCACTTGACTTGAAAGTAACCTTTGAACGGTTTGCCCCCAAAAATATTAACCAGGTCTCTTTTGATTCAGTGCAGCATACTGAGTTGAATGATATCCAATTTTCCCATATTGACCATTTTTGGCGTCGGCCATTTTGATTACTGTCACTAATTGCTGAATTTCATTAATGCATTAGCGATTTATTAAGAAAGTCTGTATGTGTCATCAGGAATAAGCCGCTAATGTACTCAAAAAGTGTCAGAACAGCGCCACACCCTGGTTAAAAGATTTTGATTAATTTAGCCTATTCTAATGAAACTGATCTTTATAGACTCCTTGAGTCATACCGATAACAATGATACCAATTATGCCATATTTGATCAAACTTGCTTTGTTGCATTTTTTTTTTTAAACCTACTTTTTAAAACTCCTCCAAGACTGCTGGTCCAATTTAACCCAAAATTGGTTCAGATCATCTCCAGAAAAATGCTGACAAAAAGCTATCAAACGCTTTTTGACAGACCACACTGTTCTTGAATAAAGCATCAACGAATGTTTTGGCATGATGCCAAAGCTTACTCTTAGGCTGCAACTCTGCAACACTCTGGCATATCGACACTAAACTTGTTATGTCATTGTCACCTCACACTGATCACACAATAATAATTTGATAACAGCGCCACCTATTGGTTAATCATATTACAGTGATTGTATATGTGATTTTTTTCAGCCATTTTGTCTAAAATAATCTAAAAAAGTTATTGTTGCAGTTTGTCAAATTGTTGCAGCCATGCTTACTGCTTGCAGCTATATTTCCAATTGTATTGCATGCAAAGTAAAATATCAAAGCAATATCATTGCAAACAAATGCAACCACATGTGTTGTAAACCACATTTATTATGGATATGGTTCACGTGTCTCAAATTTTTGGGGTCACTGTTTGGACTCTGTAAACTATGTCCAGCCTGTGTACGTGTTTCATTGAGATAATAGAGCAACAATGATTTCAGAAATAGTATTTGTTTTATGTTTTCTGAGAAGCAAAGAACATGGCAGACCTGTTTGATTATACGAACACTGAATGTACTAGTCAGGAAGTCTAATTTCCAATAAAACTATGAATAAATCCTTTGAGTAATGGGAAGAGCTCCCCATTTCCCACAAGGACAAACAGCTTTTGTTTCTCTCATGCTTGCTCAGAGGCAAAAGGCCTTTATTGGAAAATCATTGTGGTGTTTTTCTGAAAGATCAGTAGGACTCATTAAAGAAGTCATTATAAAAGCAGAAAAAAAGCATATGACACATTGCAGTGCAGACAGATGACCTATTTATGAGGTGACTTGTAGTACATCTATAAACCATATAATAGACTTTTCATGGATTACAACTCACAATTGGAAAATATGAACTAATTGAGCTCCAATCTGACATCAGTAGGGAACTGGAGGACTGTGAAAAGTTCATAGACTCAATGTGATGTTTTGATGCATTTTCCTGATAACTACAGTAGTTCAAAGCAGATACACAGACCTCCATAGACACACAGGTGCTTCATTTGTCTGGAGCAACACTAGTAAGCAAACCTAGTTTGCTTACTTAGGCTAAATCATATAAACTGAAGGAGAAGCCAGCAGGGGATAACTTTGAGAAGGTTGTTCGTTTACTCTGGCCTGCATTAGGAATTTGTGTTGCTAGGCAAAGTTCAGCTAAACAAAGGACAAAATTCCAATGTCTGTGATTCACTTTTCTAGTATTTATTGGTGATCCCCAATATATTTACTTCTCTTGAACATCACCAATACTCAACTCTGATTAGTTTAATACCTCAACATTTCTGTCTAATAAAACCACATTCACCTCATGGGCCTCTCTGAATTTTGAGTTTTGCTGGTGTAAGGCGGGTGCCAGCAGGTCTGATCTACCCCTCAAGAAAGCAAAAAGCTCTCCTGAGAATTAACGTTTGAACTCTGTCTTGCATATGTAACAGCAATATCCGAGACACAGCACATTGCGCAGCTCACACCTCACCTCTCTTTATAAGGAAAATTGGCAAAAAGGTCTGTAGGCAGACTTCTAACACTTCTAATCTTTCCAGGTAAACATTTCTTTAAAGGAGAACTCCGGCGCAAAATGAACCTTTGGTCTAATAAAACATTGGTACCATAGTCAACCATTCTCTGATATTTGTTTTCATGATAATCGAATGTAAAGAGTTTTATCTCTAAAAACTTTTACTAAGTAAAAAGAAATCGCTAGTTTATACCACTAACAAGGCTCAAAATATAAGGGCACATAATATCATGCAAAATCCACTTTTTTAGCCCTTAAAGTCCCTGTGAAATCAAAATTGAACCTATTTACTTTGTTAGCGCATATTACTAGTCTTGTGGTGAATAATTAATTAGTGCAAGTAAATATATATTTAAAAATAATCAAAATCTGAAAAGTTACTTCCGGTCTGGAACGGTTTCTTTTTCTGATGACGTAGGTTTCACAGTTAGGTTGGGGAAACGCTTAACCACTCCCCTCAAACCGTTAGTTTGCTATGAGCGAGAGATGGAGAGGAGGAGCGCTAGAGTAAAACCCTGCCCTCTGTTCAATATTCCGTTTCACTTGGAAATACGTCACAGCACTGGAGAAAAATCATTTGCAACTTCCGGTTCACGGGGACTTTAAATGCATTTTCTTGTATATTTGGAGTGTTTATAAGTACAGAAAAGATGAAATTATTCTCTTCAGGTGCTTCGTTTATATCTTTATATTCTGTTTTGGTCATATTTTTCAACCTGTTCAGATTTTTCTGTTTTACGTTTTTTGAACAATTACGTCACAGTATTTGCAGCGGAACTGACAAATAAGGACATCGACTACCGGTCCAACACTTCGAGCAATCCGCCATTATTATTTCTCGCTCTGATTTTGTAGTCCAACCTCAATGATGCAGAAGTTACGAGAGGGCAAGTCAAAATGTTCGGTTGTAGGATGTAGTGACCTGAAGCACTTCAAGGATTCCCACTTCAACAACCTCCGCCAGTATACAGAAGGGTTAGCCGATCGACTTCGTCTGAATGAGGGGTCAATTCCTTCTATCATTTAGCTGCTGTGTTTTCTGACGCTTTCTAAACGTAAGTTGTCATATTATTATCAATACAGATTTTTAGTGGTAAGATCAGACCGCAGTCATTTATCTTGTCAGTGTACTTGTTTTAACAAGAGAAATAGTCGACTTTCACTAATAACGCAACATAGTTAACTTACATACCACTGCATCCATATGAAGACGTTGTTCTGCAGGTTTGTCGTCATCTTTTCAACTTGCTCGCTCTGGCTCGAATATGTAAGGCTTGATGGACAAGTCTTCCGTTGTTGACATTTTGTTAACGTGTGAATAAAAATGTTCTTTGAAGCTATAGTAATCATATATCTCTTATCAAACTACAATAATGGCCGAACGCGGGGAGTTGAACTGACCGTGAACTCAGCGACCTGGAGAGCGGGCGGGGAAAGACGAAACTCCTTTTTATTTAAAGGGGCCGCTTCGAAACGACTTGCTCACAGAAGCGCATCAGAAAAGGGGTAGAAAAGGGGCCTGTGGAGCTATAATAATGAGGAATTCAGACCCAAGCTTTGCAGTTATGCTTTATATAGACCACAAATGTATGATTTATAAGTAAAAATTAATGATTTAAAAGCATGATATGTACCCTTTAAAAATGTCCAACAGCCACATAAGGCAGGTTTTTGAAAACTGTCTCTGTCTAAACAACAAAAACATGAATCTCTGAAGACGCTGACATTATGCACATGCGTATTACGTGTTCAGGATAGTGTTTCATCGCTATCTAATGGCCTGGCAGCAGAATACACAGATTTTGTCGTTTTCGTGGATCCATGAGAATAAGGATTGTGGTGTCGTCTGTAAGCGGAAAACTTCTTCATGTAAACGTACCCTTAAGGCCAATTTATACTTCTGCGTAGGGTTCGCGCAGTAGGTACGGCGTAGCATACGCACAGACGCGTCCCATACCGCGTACCCTTCCGCGTTGCCTGACGCGCACCTCTTCAAAAATGTAACTACACGTCGCGACGACGCGGACTGCAAGATCGGTGATTGGTCGGCTTGGTAGCATCGCATTTCCTCCTACGCATTTCCGCACGTACCTTCTCACGCATTTCCACACGTACCATCTCCTCCGACGTCTTCTGTCATTTCTGCCTTTCAGTTTTAGTAATTTCACTAAAATGAACTGTTTTTCCACCCCAATAAGCTCCAACTCCAACATGATCCACTCTCTTTCAGTCGCTATTGCTTGTAGTAACCTAGCCGCGAGAAATCTAAACACAGTGGAACATTAAAACCCTCCGCCGCCAACTAGCGTTTCGGAGCAATACTGCAGAGCAACCAATACCTGAACGCAGAAGTATAAATGCTCACGACGGCGTCGCCTACGTGCGAAGCCAACGCCGTACACTACGGCGTACCCTCGACGCAGAAGTATAAATTGGCCTTTAATGGTCAATTTTGATCACATGATGTGCCCAGTGTTGGGGGTAATACATTACAAGTAATGCGAGATGTAATCAGATTACTTTTTTCAAGTAACTAGTCAAGTAGCAATATTTTTACAACAATACAGTAGTTACTTTTTCCAAATAAGTAACACAAGTTAATTTGTTTTCCCATTTATTGACTGACTAAACTGACAGAGGTAAGAGTGCTGATGTAAAACACACCTGTTTTTTTTAATGGTTGCAAAGTAATTCCTCATTAAAAAGTACATATTGTATCAAGATTCCAAAATCTTGTATTCTCGGAGTAATCAGATTACTTTTTTCAAGTAACTAGTCAAGTTGGAATATTTGTACAACAATACAGTAGTTACTTTTTCCAAATAAGTAACACAAGTTAATTTGTTTTCCCATTTATTGACTGACTAAACTGACAGAGGTAAGAGTGCTGATGTAAAACAAACCTGTTTTTTTTTAATGGTTGTAAAGTAATTCCTCATTAAAAAGTACATATTGTATCAAGATTCCAAAATCTTGTATTCTCGGAGTAATCAGATTACTTTTTTTCAAGTAACTAGTCAAGTTGCAATATTTGTACAACAATACAGTAGTTGCTTTTTCCAAATAAGTAACACAAGTTAATTTGTTTTCCCATTTATTGACTGACTAAACTGACAGAGGTAAGAGTGCTGATGTAAAACAAACCTGTTTTTTTTTTTAATGGTTGTAAAGTAATTCCTCATTAAAAAGTACATATTGTATCAAGATTCCAAAATCTTGTATTCTCGGAGTAATCAGATTACTTTTTTTCAAGTAACTAGTCAAGTTGCAATATTTGTACAACAATACAGTAGTTACTTTTTCCAAATAAGTAACACAAGTTAATTTGTTTTCCCATTTATTGACTGACTAAACTCTTCTGTCCAATACTTTGAGAGAAATAGGGAGTAAGTGCAGAGGCGTTTTGTCTGTGCGCTGTTAATATGATGCTTTTTGTGTTCTACACTAATGTAAACATGCATTTACTCATCTCACTTGCACAAAAAAATAGATTCAGTATTCCTCAAAATGAATAAAATCAGTGAAATTCAAACTCAGAATATTACGTATGCTGTAATAATTAATGTTTTAATCTCACTTTATTAACCAAAGTCTTTGCTTTGCTGCTTCCACACCACCAATACCAATCATCACCAAATCACCACGATCCACCCACTCATTCCCAATCACACGAATACTGATTCACTGCACCTGCACGCCCTCATCCACACACCCTATATCAACCTGCATCACCCTCACATCTGGTCTTGTCATTATCCTAAGACGGAGCAACCAAGCTTGTCACGCTTACCAGCCATACTAACCTGAGATCGCCACTTCTGTCTTCCTTTGTCCAGATCCAGCTCATCAATCTTCTTCCACCATCTGCAAAGAGACACAACTTCCATTATCATCCAGCTAAGTTGCCATCTGATTATTGCTGCTGTTATAGACCCAGACAGCAACATGGTGTTTGCCCAGATCCGGCACACATGGATTCCACATGGCCCAGATGTGGTCAAGACTACGTTGCTGTCTGGGGACTCACTGTTACCTGGTTCCCGCTATCGTTTTCACCCTCTGCTGAAATTAACATCTATTAATCCACTTACCTGTCTTTTTCCTTCTGTTGTTTGAAAGTTGCTGACCTTCAATGATCCAATTTAACCATACAAGTAAAAATTACTTGACTTTAGATAGACCACATTTGTGTTTCATTTTATTGCTTGAAGTGTTGAACTTTCTGCTCCTGCGTCCTATTCTTCTGCAATCCAGAGATGGATTTCCCAAAAGCATCGTTTGCCAACTATGGTCGCAAGTTCCATTGTTATCAGCATAGTTCAAGTAGTCGGTTTTTCCCGAAATGCTGTTCTAACGAACACTCGCAAACAGCATCGCAAAGTAGTGTATTTTGAACGACAGCTCTCGACCTGTGTTTAGAAGCATAGTTTCTTGTTTGCATGACATGTGGACTCATCCTTATCTTGAGCAAAGAAAGCAAGCTGACATTCAGTACAATCTATATATGTTATTATTAACAATACTTACAAATGTCTTTTAGTTTGTAGATTTAAAGCACCGTTTCCATGCGAATGTGCTTTACGAACAAGCCTATGATTTGAATTTGAAAAAGCAAAATAACTGAGGAAAAAGAGAACTAGTCCTCGGTGCAATGTCCGTAACTTATAGCATCTAAGATCTAGCATTAATTTGATCTCAAACAGATTCATTAAAATAAGTTATTACTCCTCAACATGAGTGACATCTTTAACCAACGTGGTTGAACGACCAATTTGCGACAATATGGTTTTAGGAAACAGTCGTGACTAGCTAGTTGATTTCTTCAGCGATGTATCATACTATGGCAGTGACGCAGCGAGTTACATCGTTATACGAGAAACACACCCCTGAATGGGCAGACTGATCTCATGAAATGGTGTATGTATGAGACGCCAATTCGTATTTCCATTTTTGGCGTGCTATCAACACGCATAATCGATTTTCAGCGTGTTTATGAACGCCGTTGACTTAACGTTACATTATTGTATATATAAATATATGACCTACCCCAACACTGTCCCTAAACCTACCTGTCACTGGGGTTAATAGCATTTATGAGTCTTCCCATACCATCCTAGGAAAAAAATATCGCTCCCCAGATGTAGATCTAGATTTAGCTTTGTTTCGCTCCGACATTTAATGGCGTGTACATACACGCAGAATCACTCGGACATTTAACGGCATAGACATACACGCATACACGCGGATAGCTCAAAGTGTGTATAGATAACACGCCACTTGACTTGAAAGTGGTGTGTATGTTTACGCAAGTCATGTTGGAATGGGAGCACAGCTGAAAGTTTTGTTTGAGTTGCGCCCTCTACTGTGTGAGTTTGCTTTACCACTTTGCCAAAATTGAACGCTTTTTATTTATTTATTTATTTTTTTTATGAAAAACAAGCAAGCCCAGGTGAGAATTACTCAAAATTAACATATCACATGGTTTTACAATTTGCTTTATTCCATAAAGTAACCAAGTGACACAATTCGTTACTTTTTAGGGAATAAAGCAAATTGTAACGCATTACTTTTTGAAAAGTGATTTTCGCCAACACTGTACCCTGAGCTTGATCAGGGTTGGAGCTAAACTCTGAAAAAATGGACCTTGAGGGTCAGAGGTAAGAGTGCTGATGTAAAACAAACCTGGTTTTTTTTAATGGTTGCAAAGTAATTCCTCATTAAAAAGTACATACTGTACTCCGAGAATACAAGATTTTGGAAGCAAACTGTTCTTGTTCGAGTTCAGCTTACTGATTTAGTCATACTGATGCAACGTTTTTCTGAGGGGAAGAGCCTTGGCCAAGCTGTTGACACATGCTCTTCTTGGTGGGTCTGAAAATGCTAATCTTTTGAAATATATCACTTTTGTATTCTGATCTCTGTGGTGCTACTCTTTTGGGGTTTATTTATTTTTATTTTTATTTAATGGAAAAAGAGAGTCTGAAACAGAAATGCACAGCTTAAAATCCAGCATTGCTGGTCACCAGCACATTATTTTACTTTTTGCATGCTGGGACCAGCATGGGATGCTGGTTGCTGGCCACCAGAATGGGAAACAGGGCTGCTGGCGGACCAGCTACACCTGCTCAGGTTTGCTTGAGAACAGCATGACCATACTGGTCCTTAGTGGACCGGCATAGACCGGCATAAACACACCGCTGGACCAATGTGAAATGCTGGTTTATGTTGGATTTTTCAGCAGGGCAACTAGACTGGTTAAAACCAGAACATTCTCAGTTGTAACTGAGTTATGGTCTGGCAAAGCTTCATAGTTATTTCCAGAAGGGCGTCGCCAATGGACGTCGCGGATAGACCTAAAACCAATCAGGGCGATGAAGGAGATGGCATATGCAGAGCGGCGGAGAAACATCTCCGAGTGTTGTTCTTTGCTCGGTTTTTAACGAAAAGGAAACGTTCAAATCGCTTAAAACAGACACGATAGAGGATCCGAATGAGTGATGTTCGACGGCGGCATCCATCTTTGTAATGTACGCTACAAAATCTGCTTCACAATCCCAGCGCTGTCATCATCGTGTAAAGCCCGCCCCAACGCTTCTGATTGGTGCCTCGATTTCAACGTATTGGAAATGGGCTTGAATGAGCTCTTTGCCAGACTAACTTTCAGAGCAAATCTAAATTTGCCGGAAGTTGTCTGGGATTTCCCAGGCTACAGGGCAACATTACTTTATTAAACAATAGTCATTTCTACATTGTTTTCTCTCATACTTTTCTTTTTATGTCCACATTTCTTTTGAGGCAACTCATCCTTAGAGAAAAGTCCCCTGCTAAGTGTGCTGTTGAGTACTTGCATTGTTGAAGATGAAGACCATTTACCACAAGCGTTTGTTGACATGACATCATTTCCTTTGGCCTTTGTGCCGATCAGTAGCATGGTTCTTTCGAGGGAATGTTTTTGGTCAATCCCACTAGCATTCCCAACATGTGAGACACAATTAATCATCAAACAACCTCCTCTGTATTCCACTCATCGAAATGTCAAAAACGAGAAAATGAAGCAGCAAATACATTAATGTGGTCACTTTTGAGGAGAACCGTGAAACACTGCACTGTTGGCGAACTTGACCCTGAGGGGTTCAACAGCAATTAGTTGAGTATCTTTGTTTGTCATAATGAACACCACAGTAAATGGTGTCACAAAAGCTTGTTAGCTGTTAAAGACAAAAAAGCCTTTATTCTCCCTCACTGGCTCTCTGACCTTGTAAGCAAGAAAGCCTTGGCACACTTTACTCTCTGGGCACTATGATGAAGAGTTCACCAAGTCAGGGATATTCCGTGCCTGGAACTTTAAGGTCACTCCATCCTGACTGGATACATTTTTTTTTCATCCAAATACAATTTGGATTTTGCATCATGCATAACGATATACAAAACTTAGCTGTCTGAATTCATAAATCTGCAAAGTTTCAGAACCATAATTTTGCATTCATTTGGAATGCAGAAAAAAAACACATTTAAATTAGCATAAATGGACTCTCCACAAACCAACCAACCCCCTCTGTTCGGCGGTTCTGGTGCTTGTGAGAATGCCAGCAGTTATTAAAATTCTTCTGAGGATCTGAGACATGTCCAATCATATAGGCCCATTGATCCTCACACAATGAATGTAATGATGGGGAAATTTGGTGTGAAGATCGTATGAATCAAGGACTGTTTAAAGGGGCTTTGATTGAATTGCACATGTAGGCATTTTGCGTCAGGATATGCACGTGGATTTCCCACCCATCACTCATCAGTTATTTAGTTTGCATCACCATTTTGAACCCTTTCTGACCTTTACAATTAGATCAGTTAATGCAACTGTACCATGAGCATGAATGTGTTTTATCATAAACAACATTTATCATACCATTTATGTAAGATTTTATTGCAGGTTTGAGATATTTAAATGAAATGGGAGCAGTCTTTGAGATTTTGGTTCTTTAAGAAACGTAAATCTTTTCAACATTTTGGTATATTGTTTGTAAGTGGTGTTAAAAACGTTTAATGCTATATCATGTTTTAAAGTCCACCTATAGTGAAAATCAAGTTTTGAATGTTATTTATATGTGGTGTTATTAATGTCCTTAAAGACAAACCATGAGTACATTAACAAGTCAACACAATTGCGGAGTGTTTTCTCCTTATAACTGCAGTGAACCCAAGACAGTCTCAAAAACACGGTTTGAAATGGGTGTTTCTTGCGTTTCAAACAAAGCCAAGAGAAGCAGGGTATAGGCTCTATGCACAACTTACTTCCGCATTCTGTTTGAACAGGTCTCATCGCTTCCGGTCCAGGTCTTTTGTATGTGTTTCATGAAATTTTTTGCGGTTTTACTCAAGATAACTTAAAAAAAGGAGCGAGCAAAGATTAGCATAACCAATGTACCTCACATATGCAGATTGATATTTAAACGTTTTATATTTTTTCATCTTCACAGTAACGTTTAGATATTTAAATGGAATAAAACGCCAATAACAAAGTGAACTAGGTAGGTTAGCTGATTACCTTAAAAATCCATAGATATCGTAGTCAGTTCTTACGGCCGTTAACACTTTCTATGACAAGCGGATGCGATGAGACCTGTTTTCCGGTTTGGTCACGTGACGCTCCGCATAAAGCCTATTCTAGTTTATTTTCCTGTGGATATGAAAAGTCGTTTACTTTTAAAAATATAGCGTGAATAATGTACAGTTTTGCCTTTTCACGTTTTGAGTTGTTCAGAGCGTTTCTTCTGATTGTTAAAAGGCTGACTGACTCTGAGATGGTGAACGGGAACACGGTTTGTGTAACAAACACATTACCTGTTTGATAATGTAGTCAAGCCATAAGGCTATAATCATAATTAATTCCCGTTATGTGTCTAACGTTGTTAAAGGGGTGATGAACTGAGAAATCAAATTTTCCTTGAGCTTTTGACATCTAAGAGGTCATCATATTATAAGAATATCCTCTAAGTTTCAGAACTGAAAACGTCCTTGTTAGTCCAATAAAAGCTTTTATTGACACAGCCTCTGAAAACGACTTGTTTTTAAAAGTGGGGAACTATGACGACAAAGAGGATAAAACACCACCCCCGCAGAAGATCAACGCCTGCTTCAACACATCAAGTTTAGCCCCGCCCACAGATTCCCGCATTACACACATAGCTAAGTAACGTACATGCCTACCTCGTGATGACAAACTGGATCGCTACTGAGCAATACAGAATATTGTGCAGTGCCTGGTTATGCAAGACAGTCGCTGCATAAGCTTCCTCTGGATTCCAATAGGACTTCATGGATAAACTTTATTTTTAATGACGTTCCAGCTGATGAGGTAAAACATCGTCGTCTGTTCGCTTCGTTTCACTGAGGATTGTTTTGTAAACAAGACTGGATTTGCAGACCGATTAAGAGAAAAGAACGGTGCTGTGCCGTCTATATTGGATCTGACAGGAATGGTGCAACACATGGACTCTGGGTCGAACATGTATGGGTGAATCATTCCGGTTGCCATTTTACATTGGACGTTTTCCCCATGTGCACCGCCGACGGGTGAGTTAAGCTCATTATAATATGCAAAACTGTTCTCCACTCGCAGTAGTGGGTGTTTACTTGCAAGTCTTCAGTGCGACACGCCCATAAAAACCGACTGTTTTTAGGCTCACAACCTGGGTACAAAATAGCCTATTACTTGTTCATTTTGATGTTTTTGAATGCAAAAACCAAGCGAACGTTATAAGTTGACCTCAGACAACAATATAATAAACTTTAAAAAGCCAGTTCATGACCCCTTTAAGAGTGATACCAGCATTGTTTACCTCAGTAAGTTGGCCGAGTCGAGTGGATCTTTGAGCTGGTGTGCGTGAGGCGGGGCTAATTTGCATATTCATAGAACGACGTAGGCCTATACTAAATGAAGCAAGGGGGTAGTTACATTCCAGCTGTTTAAAGGCATAAAGATATTTTTTCACAATAATTTTATTCCTTAAAGAGATACTCCACTGTTTTTTCATAATAAACTATGTTATTCCCTTAACTAAGAGGAGTTGATGCATACCTCTGTCACCTCAGTGCGTGCACTCAATCGCGCGAGACACTTTGTTAGCACTTAGCTTAGCCCAGTTCATTTAATAGCTGGTTTGCAGTCATGTGATTGTGTTGATGCGCGGAATGCAGATGGAGGGCAAGGAGTGAAGAGCGGAATGAACGAGATGGAGGAAAATCCGTGCTGTACTACTTTAGACGCTATTACAAGAGAAATATATAAACAGAAAATCGAAACATATGTTGGACGTGATCCTTACGTTATGAGGACCGATTTACAACTGAATTGAGAGATTTGCCTGCCATCGAGGCTGTAGATGTCAGCAACTAACTCGTCTTACAGACATACTTTGACTTTACAAAGTTTGGAAACGGGTACGTTACACGAACAGCCACATAAGTGTATTTAAACACCTGAATAATGTAATTATAAGCCACATAAATAATGTATTAACTCCCATTTGACGAAGTGATCACTGCACACACACACACACACACACACACACACACACACACACACACACACACACACACACACACACACACACACACACACACAGGCATTTTCCCATTCGGCTCCTCCCGACCGCACTTGGGTTTGCAAGGCATTTCTCCCAGTGTTTTTCTGTCAATTTCTTGTTTTTTCCACCCTTATGAACAACAATTTTGGGCACACGATAAAAACTCCTCATGGTTTGATCGATTTGAGCAACCATAAACGACACAAAACATAGGCATGTTGAGTGTGTTATAGTGCTTCCTAATGTAGAAAATCACTTCCTGCCCTTCATCTGCGTTTCGCGCCAAGGCAACGTGAAAACAAGCTATAGGGGCCAAGCAGAGAAGCGACCAAACACCTCCACGGTTTCCCTATTTAAATACAGTTACATGAGTTGTGTAAAGCCTAGTTCACACTACATGATTTCAAAACATCGGGCTGAACTGTGCAGTTCACACTACATGACTTGCTCTCTGTGAAATCAGGAGTTTTCAAGTTGTTGAGCCGTTCACACCAAACGACACATCATGATTGATCCGCAACTGGAGCTGACGCACTACAGGACTTGACAACAACTCTGTCACCCAATTCAATCTCATCTACAAGCGTTCGCAGGGATACGGCCCTGATCTTAATGTCCTCAACAGTAAAGTCTAGAATTAATAAAGAAAATGCATTATTCATTAATTCTCAGTTATGCACCCCCACTAATTCTTTTGTTTTAATTCTCTGTTTCAAACTGAATATGACAATTAAATCCTTGAACTGAATATCCTCTTTCTTCACAATATAATATATCACAACAAACAGAATTACAGTAAGATTTAATGTACATTTCCAATAACATTTTGCTCACTGTTTGAGGGCGTTTGTGATTTCTGTCCACCTTTTCTCTTTCTGGATGCGGTTGTGGTACATCTCATGTCCAACATCATAAAGGCATTCATGCTCCTGCCACAGTTCGTGTCAATTTTGATCTAAATCTTGAGTCCATTGCTTTCTTGACATGTTGCTGATCTTTCTGCAAACTCCTATTGGACGTGTTTGTTTGAAAATCGCGCATTTCGCGTATTTACCCGGTGACCTCAACCCATACCTTGCTCTGATTGGCTCTAGCTTATGACATCACTGAGATTGAGTCGCGCGACAGCTCTGGATATCTAGCATGCTAGATATTTTTTTGAGCTCGGCGACCTGTCTGCGAGGTGTCTGCGAGCTGTCTTTGATGCGTTGTTGGCTCTTTCATACTAACAGATTGGCGAGCGTTAATCGTCCGCTAATCTCCAGCGATTTGCACGCGATAACACCCTGACTTGTCGGTGACTCAACGATTTGCAAATCGGGCTTAAAATTATGTAGTGTGAACTAGGCTTAACTCGACCAAGGATGGTGACACAAAATAAAACGCTGCACTTTTTTAACTATATTGTATGGCGAAATACCACAGCAAGTGCAAGTAGTAATATCATCACTCGTGAAAAATCCTCTCCCCCTCCAGAGTGAAGATATTACTGTGCCGAGTCCATATAGACCATTTCACAAGATGTAAACAGCACTGGTCCAGAAGCACTTCCTGTTTCAGTTTGTAACTGTTTTCTTAAAACAAAAGATGTTTGTTTTAACTTTTTGATTCAGTTTTAAATGTTCTGTTGGTTGTATTTTATCCCAGCTTTTATGTAGTGTTACGCCGAGTCGAAGTGCTCCCAATCACTTGCTGTGACATTCTGCCATACATTATAGTTATCCACTTTACACGCTTGGAAAAGCGCAACGTTTTATTTTGTGTCACCCTTCTTGGTCGAGTTGCACTACTCGTGTAACTGTATTTAAATAGGGAAAACCTGGAGGTGTTTGGTCGCTTCTCTGCTTGGCCCCTATTGAATGAACTGGGCTAATTTAAGTGCTATCAAAGTGTCTCGCACGCCAGAACGATTGAGCGCACGCACTGAGATGACAGAGGTATGCATCAACTCCTCTTAGTTAAGGGAATAACAGTTTATTATGAAAAAACGGTGAAGTATCCCTTTAAAAACTTATAAATAATGAAACATCTACCCTAAACATAACCGATAGTGTTAAGAAAAGTTCTACGAGTCTTTGAGCTCTTTTAACGTCATGCCTAACAGGACTCGTACCCGACTGCTCCTCATCGCAAGTGTAAAGGCCTGTTCACACCAAGGACGATAACTATAAAGAGAACAACTAAAAATGGTTCTCACTATTAAAGAACAGCAGAGTCCACACCACCGCTGTAACGATAACGGCACAGATAAACTATCGTCAGAATCACTTTCAGAACGATTTTGTCAACTGATGAAGGATTAAAAACTTAAGCTAGAATAAACGGTTTGCATTCGGTGTGAACGGGCCTTGATGCTGTACCAGGTAAGCTACCAAGCAACTTTAACCAAACAAATGGAGCTGGTTATGTGATGCAAACATCACCATGTATTTGTTTACAACTTGCCTTGAAAGGGACTTTGTTGAGGTATCCTTACTTCTGCTTAGCCTGCAGATTATACAAGATTTTGACATGCAATACCTTGATCATGAGTAAGCCTGCTGCAACTTGCACGAAAATGGTTTTTAAATGGGATTAGGTGGACTTTTTATATGTTTATATTCTTGTTATTGTGTTATTTTTGCCAGGATAATTATCAAAAGCAAAGTCTGTAATACTGTTGTCTCGCTGCTAAGTACTAAACCCTGGGCCTTCTGTGCCAACATATAAAATAGCATTGGCACACACACACAGACCTTGACAAACTTTCTGATGACTTTCACTTCCTGTTCACTCGCTTCAGGCCGGATTTCAGATTGTTCTTAATATTTCATGAGGACCTTTTCATTCTACTCCCCGGAGCTGAGAGGTCTTCCTCTGCCAGGAACATCAATTCTTTATTTCTCTGCATCATCCGCAACTTTTCATGCTAACAGCTGTCACTGATGAAAAAAAAAAATTGGTTTTGGTCACAAATTCCTCCCGTTTATTCTGGTATTTTGAGTTATAAACACTATTCAATAGCAATTAAGTGAGGGTTTGTGAAAGAGCCCACATAGACATGGCAGCTAAACAGTTGTCACTAGAGTCTATTAACAGTGTGATAACAAGCTTGTTGGACAACAGGATTCTGGAATTCAATATAATATGTCAGCTGGGAAGTTTGGGTGGTGGGAGAAAAACCTTTCACACTGAAACAGTGATAAGTTGATGAGTTGATAAAGTGATAAGACTGGAATGTTCATGAATCGAAAAGTAGTTCTTAACTCGGATCATATTCACTCAAGGACCTATTTCAAATCCATCATTTTATCGTGGGGGGAGAAATAATTCACTTTAATGACAAAAATGTGTTCTGTCTTGCTAACAATCCCATTAAGCTGTGAACACATTGTTCTCCTAACATATTTTTTTAATGTTTTACAAACTTTTTTTTTATTGGTTATGCGAACATTAAGGGAAAACTCCAACTTTTTTTTAGTGATTGTTGCTTTTGAATGATATTCAGAATCAAGTTTTATTTCATTAAGTCAAATTTTATTTTAAATTAATTTTAGTTTTTTTTTCAGAACTTAAAGGGATAGTTCACTTTGAAATTAATTTTTGATATGTTTTAGCTTATCTCAAGGGCATCCAAGATGTAGGTGTCTTTGTTTTGTCATATTTAGATGTACAGGAAATTGCAATGGAAGACGATTTCAATATCAACAGACAACGTTGATTTTTTTTTTTCGCAACCGTGTGAGAGATCACTTCCGGCACTTTCGTAGACCGAAGCGCCCGCGCCCTCACATCACTTGGACGTGGCTGTGGTTACAAGAGGTAAAAACGATATAAATACTGTTCATTTTCTCACACAAACCGCTCGTTTCGTGTCTTAGGCCATCAATGTGTACTTACATTTACGAGTCATTAAATCATGTTTAATTTAGACTTCTCTGTGCATGCTCTTTGAGGTGGACCCCATAAACCTCCATTATATGACTGACAGACAACAACGGTTAGACCTAAAAATATCAAAATTGAAAATACTGAGGAAACAAAGACACCTACATCTTGGATGCCCTTGAGGTAAGCTGAAACATATCAAAAATTAATTTCAAAGTGAACTATCCCTTTAATCATGGTTCCACATGGAATTCAAAATGGTTTATTGTATATAGGTACAAACACTTTTTTCTAAATTATTGTCAGTAAGCTAATCCTTGATGGCTGCACATGAAATTATACAATATTATCCATAAGTGACTCATTCAAGGTATTTATTCTCATCAGTTCATGCATTAAAACCCATGACCACCCAGACAGCAAACTGACATTGAATCAACGTGGAAACGACGTCTCTCATGACATCGAAACAACGTTGATTTTGTTCATCGAATTAACGTTGAACCAACGTCAGACGCGGCATTCTTCAAAGCTAAATGAAAATCGAAAATTCAAGTTGAGTTTTCGTTAGTTTTGAAGAATGACGCGTCTGACGTTGGTTCAACGTTAATTCGATGAGCAAAACAATGTCAGATCAACGTTGTTTCAATGTCATGTTTCCACGTTGATTCAATGTCAGTTTGCTATCTGGGCATTTGCTAGCACTGTTTGATCTACAGAAATGTAAATAAAATGAACGTGCCGGATGACGTCAGAGACCACACGTTAACGTAAAAGACCTGCAGAACTGTTCTGAACTATTCGTGGCAGTGAATCGGACTTCCATCACAACTAGCTTTTGCACCTATGGAATAACATATCCCGTCTTTTTCTTGTTCGTTTGACTACTTTTTCCCTTCCGATCAGGTCACGCAGGGGTAACCGCCACAATTGCTGCCACGCCTCACACTGAATAAACGTCAGAGTCACTCACAATCATTCGAGACATTTATATGTTTTATATCCCCCCCTCTCTCTTTGCGTTTTGGAACTGATGTCAACCGTCTATCTAAAAGCCACATGGCTCATCAACGGGCCTCTGCGTTTGGCTGAGGACACAGATGAACAAACCCTTTATCCCTCCCTAGCTCTGTTTATGGAGTCGCTTCCAATCTCTGATACGGTTGAGACTACCAGATAAAAGCGATGGAGAGGATGCCAAGTCCATGCGTCTGTGATGTGCGCTTCGGCTCAGTCTCCTGCAGATTGGCCATTCTTTGAAAAGAGGAGACAGATAGGCAATTGCCGTAATTTCCCTGATAAGACAATGAATCACTGGAATTTGTCAGAGATAATTGAGTGCTGTGCTGGTATGCTCCTCACTGTAGTTAAGTGGAAATCCTGGTCACACCCCCTTCAAATCTTTTGCAGATGTAGAATTGCTATTATAAAAGTTGTCCGAGTGTTTCCTCTCGAATGCCTTATGGTTTGGTGGAATAACTCAATTGCTTTAAATGTGCGCAACATTTTAGTGTGGATTCAGATGAGGTTTACGGTTGATCTGGAATTTGAACTCTCGAGTTTTGACACGCTTGCAAAACGTGATGTGTGGACCTCCTGAGAATTGCCTGTGAAATTAAAAAATGAAGGCTCTTATGCAATGGCAAGGATATTCTTTTCATGCAAAGGGTGCTTATAATACATTTGTTTTAATATTATTTGTATTACTTACAGTTTTGTTGAACAGCTTGACCAGACATGGCAACATCAATGGCGCGATATTTAGTATTAGACCAATTGCTAACAAGAAACCTGTTTGAAACAATAACTCACCTAAAGGATTATTAGGAACACCATACTAATATTGTGTTTGACCCCCTTTCGCCTTCAGAACTGCCTTAATTCTACGTGGCATTGATTCAACAAGGTGCTGAAAGCATTCTTTAGAAATGTTGGCCCATATTGATAGGATAGCATCTTGCAGTTGATGGAGATTTGTGGGATGCACATCCAGGGCACGAAGCTCCCGTTCCACCACATCCCAAAGATGCTCTATTGGGTTGAGATCTGGTGACTGTGGGGCCATTTTAGTACAGTGAACTCATTGTCATGTTCAAGAAACCAATTTGAAATGATTTGAGCTTTGTGACATGGTGCATTATCCTGCTGGAAGAAGACATCAGAGGATGGGGACATGGTGGCCATAAAGGGATGGACATGGTCAGAAACAATGCTCAGGTAGGCCGTGGCATTTAAACGATGCCCAATTGGCACTAAGGGACATAAAGTGTGCCAAGAAAACACCCCCACATCATTACACCACCACCACCAGCCTGCACAGCGGTAACAAGGCATGATGGATCCATGTTCTCATTCTGTTTACGCCAAACTCTGACTCTACCATCTGAATGTCTCAACAGAAATCGAGAATCATCAGACCAGGCAACATTTTTACAGTCTTCAACTGTCCAATTTTGGTGAGCTCTTGCAAATTGTAGCCTCTTTTTCCTATTTGTAGTGGAGATGAGTGGTACCCGGTGGGGTCTTCTGCTGTTGTAGCCCATCCACCTCAAGGTTGTGTGTGTTGTGTCTTCACAAATGCTTTGCTGAATACCTCGGTTGTAACGAGTGGTTATTTCAGTCAAAGTTGCTCTTCTATCAGCTTGAATCAGTCGGCCCATTCTCTTCTGACCTCTAGCATCAACAAGGCATTTTCGCCCACAGGACTGCCGCATACTGGATGTTTTTCCCTTTTCACACCATTATTTGTAAACCCTAGAAATGGTTGTGTGTGAAAATCCCAGTAACTGAGCAGATTGTGAAATACTCAGACCGGCCCGTCTGGCACTAACAACCATGCCACGCTCAAAATTGCTTAAATCACCTTTCTTTCCCATTCTGACATTCAGTTTGGAGTTCAGGAGATTGTCTTGTCCAGGACCACACCCCTAAAAGCATTGAAGCAACTACCATGAGATTGGTTGATTAGATAATTGCATTAATGAGAAATTGAACAGGTATTCCTTTAGGTCAGTGTTTCTCAAACTTTTTCAGCCCAAGGACCACTTTATCTTCCATTTTTTTTTCTGAGGACCACCTAACAAAATCCCACTCTAACACCCCCCCCCCCCCCCCCATAGTGTCACATAGGGTCAACTGACCCCCCAGCGTGAGTTTTTCAAGGCGACCGTTATTTAGAACTTGCCACTTTAATGTTTCCATGGTGACGCGTCTTTGCTTGTCACGTGACACAGCACAACCAAAACAGAGCGCGGAATGAAGGATGATCTGTTTTTGTGTAATTTTTCATCTTTTGTTAAAAATATTCATAAATGTATTAGCTATAACATGAAACACTGATATTCCGATTGTCAAATATGTGCAAGTGGATGGGTTTGACATTGTTTAAACATCTTTATAAAGATCGCGTTAGTTGAGCTTTTAGTTTCTTTTTCAGTTCAGAGAATCAGATCTGTTGGATTTACAACGTCAATTCCTCCACTTCTCACGAAATACATGATAGTAAGTGGCTGGTGAACTGGGAGAAGAATAGGGTCAAATGTAAAGCTACTTACACAATGTGTATCTGATATGAATAAAACGTGTTGTTGTCTTATTATAACTGAAAAGATTATTGCCGCTTCCATAGACATCAGTGTGTATTTTACAAACTCAAAATCATTGTTTTGTTAGTACTTGTATATTTAAATGTCTGAAACCTAAAATAAACATTGAAAACACTCAATAGTTGTGTTCTATGACAGCTCTGAGTGCGTCCGTCTCTGGCTTAGCGCCAGCCAGCGCGCGAGAGCAAGTTTGAATTTTGCAGTTGCTGACGTGATGCACTGAACGTTCTAATCACACCGGTGTGATCGTACACTCCAGGGATCAGCCAAGAAGACTGATCACACTGGTACGTGCGAAAAAGTGACGATATTGTAAACACTTGCCTAGTTTAGGTCATCTTTTCGCGGACCACTAGGGGTCGATGGCGGACCACTAGTGGTCCGCGGACCACACTTTGAGAATTACTGCTTTAGGTGAGTGTATACACAGAGTATGTATGTAGATTTTCTGAATTAGATAAAATAATGTCTGTAAAAATTACCAACTTTTTTATTATTGAATTTATATATTTTAAAATATTCTAGATAAAAAAAATCAATTCCTGTGATGCAAAGTTGAATTTTCAGCATCATTACTCCAGCCTTCAGTGTCACATTGTCCTTTCTGAAATCATTCCGATTGTAATGTGTGAACAGGGACAAGGAGCGAGAATCCAAATCCGAGCTAAAATTTATTTGAAAAAACAAAACAAAAAACACAAACCTAGATAATCCAATCTTGGAACAAGAGTAAAATCCACATGAATGAATCAAGAACATAACCCACATAAAAAGAGGTCAGGACTCAGGAGAAAAACAACTTGGAACACACATACAGGATCAATGACCGAAAAAAAACAACTGAAACACATGGGTTTAAATAAACAAGGAAACCAAGGGGCTAATGAGGAACAGGTGTAGGCAATGATGGTAACAATGGTAAAAAACAAGGGTTACTATGGGAACGAACACAAAGGCTTCGCTGAACTTCATACAGTTCAGCTCACTCAGCACGCCGTTCGTGGTTTGACTTATCGTGACTGTTTTCCAAGATGGCTCCTGTCTGTATACACGAAGTGAACTGTCTTTATAAAGTATCTTCTTATTAAACGGTCTGTACACTTCTAAAGTTCTCAATGCTTCGTTTTGCATGTAGGGACCCTCATTATGTTACTGTATTAGTGTGGGACTATTTTGAGTCTTGTTAGTGGTACAAACTAGCGATTTCTTTTTATTAGTAAATGCCCCCATATACTAGCATTATACGCTAAACAGTTTTTAGAGATAAAACTCTTTACATTCGATTATCATGAAAACAAATCTCAGAGAACGAGTGACTAGGTGCCAATGTTTTATTAGACCAAAGGTTCATTTTGCGCCAGAGTTCTCCTTTAATGGTCAATTTAATGCATCAGTGCTAAATAAATGATAAAGTATTGATTAAAAAATATCAATCCTTTCCATCATACTATGTATGAAACTGCATGACTCCTCCAAGGATATATTTCTAATGATATTACCTCACTGTGACCAAGTTTCTAATCACGCAATAGACGTTAATTGTTGTGTAAACATGGATGGTCATTGATGTATCTCGATGACGTCAAGACGCTGCAGAAGTTCAAAACAAGTGGTTTTGGCAGCCTATTAGATGCTCTTTTTGGAATCGGGAGGAAGGTTTAAGTTCTCAAAGTTAGCGTATTTTCCTCCACCAAGCTTTTCTTTCCGCCAAAAAGATCAAGGAAAATTTGTTTCCCTGTGAGGTGACCTCATAAGTCTTTGTTTCTCTTTTGTTAATCATACAGTTGTTCATAGGGAAACCCTCCAAAGACCCAGCAATCTCCCCTGACCAACATCACAAACGACATCTTGCTCCCAGACCCCAACAGCTGTTTCTTTTTTCTTCCGCCACACAACCTTTATTCATTCCATCCATGTATCCGATTTGTTTGCAATATAATCTAAAAGGAAGAAAACTCCTGAGGAAGTGGTGTGAGAGCTAGCTACTTTCCCTCAAGAGGGGCTATTATTCTTTAACAGTGTTTAGAGTGTAAGGCCTCTGTTGTTTTTCATTACGAAAGGAATCACCTTGGCTTTGCCAAGGATCTCGATCAAAACCAGCCGCTTATGACTTTTAATTGAAGCAAGCTGGACCTCCGTGTAGAGCTCAATACACATAATGTGACAAGTTAGCCCATCTCTTTAACAGCATTTCTTGAAAACAAGGCAGAAAGAAAAACACACCGAATGGCTTTTCTATTAAGGCAATCTGTATTTGTCATAATTCAGCGTCTAGATTATAATCAAGGAAACATAAAGCCGGTTTGGCATTTGCCACGTCTCTGGGGCAGCTGATTGCACTCTTTTACGTTCGTTATTGACGTGTTATGCTTTTTTTTGCGCTCCCTCAGGTCAGCTACACGGCTAGGATGAAAAACAAGCACAATCTAGTTCTGAAAGTCATTATGTTTTGAGAAATAGAAATCACAATTACCCTGTTATTTTTCCCAGACATTCTCCTGCTTCTCAGATGTTGGTCCCTCGAAAAAACGCACCAGCCAATGTGCTAGAAGCTTTCATTTAAAGCTCTAAAGTTGTTATTTTTAGGAGAAATATCTAAGATAAAGATGATTGACAGATGTTTTCTTAATCGTGACCTGAGAAGTGACCTGAATTTCCTCATTTTATCATATTGTTGTACCTTGTGGCCCCTTACACTTCATTAAAGCTGTAGTGTGGTACCCAGCACCTATGACCGTAACCTTTGACCCCATATTATTTTGTCAAGACTTAGCAGCGTGTGAATTACTCATAGACTTTTCAGGGGTGGTGACTTTCAACTCACTTGATAATGTTGGGTTAAAAATAACCCAACGGGTGTAGCAACTTTCCAACTGTGGGTTATTTTAACCCCAAGCATAGGGTTGAAAGCCAGTTGGGTTAAAAGTAACCTTTAAGTTAACTATTTCTTTTTATTTTTGACATTTATTTTAATCAATAAAATACATTTGGTTTTCAAATATAGATTGTTTATCCTATATAGATATAGATTGTCTCAACAAATATATTTTAATTTACAAACTAAATATCGAGGAGTTGTTTTGGAAGCTGTTCTTGGTAAAATATGCAGCACACAAACATTGAGGTTATAATGTTCTGGAAGAGTGTTAAATTTATCTTTAACCTTACTTTGTCAGACTTAGGACAAACTTTTTCCGGGGTGTAAAAAACAGCAACAACAACTGTTCCTCTTCTCTAAAGCAGCCTAACATGGCCTCACCCCCTTTGTTGTGTGTTGCCGGGGCAGGGTTTGTGTAAACCTTCGTGATGTCAGCAACCCGGGAAAAAGCTTATTTTAGTCCTTGCCAGCCATTTGTTGTTGAAAAGTGATTTCTTTAAAAGCAAATTCCTAGCTCTGCAATGGACTTTGCAGATGTTGTTTATGCTCAAACAGCAACATTACTAACTAAAATTAAAAACGTGAAATCATAATCAAGGACTCCTTTAAATGTAACATTGCATCAGGGTTTCCTAGACTGGGGTTCATGATGGATCTGTGGAGGATTCGTGAGTTCAATGAAAAGCTGTTAAGCTGATGAAATATTAACATTTTAAATAAAGACAATCAAAATAAAACATTTAGTAAAAAAGATTTTATTTGTATGTCATGTCATGTGACCATTAACCGACATCAGATTTGATAAAATTGTATTTATTAGTATTATTATTAACTTGATTTTATTAGTGACCTAATTTATTAACATAAAATCTAATGGCTGACTTCAAGAAGGGCAAAGAGGTTCAGCTGACAATAAAGTGGAGGAAACTTGAAAGAAACTTTGCCATGCCTTAAAATAGCTTGAATGTAATTACATCCTTCCCTCGTTTAGTATACGTCGTTCTATAAATATGCAAATGAGCCCCACCTCCACTCACTCACTCTCTCCAGCTCAGAGATCCACTCGTTGTCGATCACACGTTGACCTGATTGGTTACAAGGTAGTTTTGGCACTTTTCCACTGCTGGTACAGCTCGGCACGGCTCAGTACGGTTCGGCTCGGCACAGCTCGGTTCGCTTTAGCTCGGTTGCTTTTTCACTGCAGTTAGTGCTGCGTTAAAGTGGGTCGGATTAGTTTAAAAGCAGTCGCTACAGCGGTGGCTGTTATTGGCTATTTAAATCTAGTGGGTTTGGTTTCTCGCGTCGCAAATACAATGACGCTGGTAGTGACGATTCCATGGACAGAACCATGCAGTGGAAAAGTGGCAAAGCGTGCCGTACTGAACCGCACCATACCATGCAGTGGAAAAGCAACAAAGCGTGCTGTACCGCACCAAACCGTACCGTACCATGCAATGTAAAAGCGGCAAAGCGTGCCGTACCGAACCGCACCGTTCCATGCAGTGGAAAAGCGGCAAAGCGCGCCGTACCGAACCGCACCGTACCATGCAGTGGAAAAGCGACAAAGCATGCCGTACCGAACTGTACCGTGCCATGCAGTGGAAAATCTGCAAAGCGTGCCGTACCGAACCATGCAGTGTAAAAGTGAAAAAGCGTGCTGTACCGAACCAAACCGTACCATGCAGTGGAAAAGCCGCAAAGCGTGCCGTACCGTACCATGCAGTGGAAAAGCGGCAAAGCGTGCCGTACCGAACCGTACCATGCAGTGGAAAAGCGACAAAGCGTGCTGTACCGAACCATACCATGCAGTGGAAAAGCGGCAAAGCGTGCCGTACCGAACCGCACCGTACCATGCAGTGGAAAAGCGACACAGCATGCCGTACCGAACTGTACCGTACCATGCAGTGGAAAATCTGCAAAGCGTGCCGTACCGAACCATGCAGTGTAAAAGTGAAAAAGCGTGCTGTACCGAACCAAACCGTACCATGCAGTGGAAAAGCCGCAAAGCGTGCCGTACCGTACCGTACCATGCAGTGGAAAAGCGCAAAGCGTGCCGTACCGAACCGTACCATGCAGTGGAAAAGCGACAAAGCGTGCTGTACCGAACCATACCATGCAGTGGAAAAGCGGCAAAGCGTGCCGTACCAAACCGTACCGTACCATGCAATGGAAAAGCGGAAAAGCGTGCCGTACCGAACCGAACCGTACCATGCAATGGAAAGTCTTCAAAGCATGCCGTGCCAAACCCCACCGTACCATGCAGTGGAAAAGCGGCAAAGCGTGCCGTACCGAACCGCACCATTCCATGCAGTGGAAAAGCGGCAAAGCGTGCCGTACCGAACCGCACCGTACCATGCAGTGGAAAAGCGACAAAGCATGCCGTACCGAACTGTACCGTACCATGCAGCGGAAAATCTGCAAAGCGTGCCGTACCGAACCATGCAGTGTAAAAGTGAAAAGCGTGCTGTACCGAACCAAACCGTACCATGCAGTGGAAAAGCCGCAAAGCGTGCCGTACCGTACCGTACCATGCAGTGAAAAAGCGGCAAAGCGTGCCGTACCGAACCATGCAGTGTAAAAGTGAAAAAGCGTGCTGTACCGAACCAAACCGTACCATGCAGTGGAAAAGCCGCAAAGCGTGCCGTACCGTACCATGCAGTGGAAAAGCGGCAAAGCGTGCCGTACCGAACCGTACCATGCAGTGGAAAAGCGACAAAGCGTGCTGTACCGAACCATACCATGCAGTGGAAAAGCGGCAAAGCGTGCCGTACCGAACCGCACCGTACCATGCAGTGGAAAAGCGACAAAGCATGCCGTACCGAACTGTACCGTACCATGCAGTGGAAAATCTGCAAAGCGTGCCGTACCGAACCATGCAGTGTAAAAGTGAAAAAGCGTGCTGTACCGAACCAAACCGTACCATGCAGTGGAAAAGCCGCAAAGCGTGCCGTACCGTACCGTACCATGCAGTGGAAAAGCCGCAAAGCGTGCCGTACCGAACCATACCATGCAGTGGAAAAGCGGCAAAGCGTGCCGTACCAAACCGTACCGTACCATGCAATGGAAAAGCGGAAAAGCGTGCCGTACCGAACCGAACCGTACTATGCAATGGAAAAGCGGCAAAGCGTGCCGTACCAAACCGAACCTTACCATGCAATGGAAAAGCGGCAAAGCGTGCTGTACCAAACCGTACCGTACCATGCAGTGTAAAAGCGGCAAAGCATGCCGTACCGAACCGTACCATACCATGCAGTGGAAAAGCGGCAAAGCGTGCCATACCGAACTGTACCGTACCATGCAGTGTAAAAGTGACAAAGCGTGCTGTACCGAACCAAACCGTACCATGCAGTGTAAAAGCGCCAAAGTGTGCCGTGCCATACCAAACTGTACTGTACCATGCAGTGGAAAAACGCCAAAGCATGCCGTACCAAACCATGCAGTGGAAAAGCTCCAAAGCGTGCTGTACCTAACAGAACCATACCATGCAGTGTAAAAGTGGCAAAGCGTGCTGTACTGAACCATACCGTACCATGGAGTGGAAAAGCAGCAAAGCCTGCCGTACCGAACCAAACCGTACCATGCAGTGTAAAAGCGGCAAAGCGTGCTGTACCGAACCATACCGTACCATGCAGTGGAAAAGCGCCAAAGTGTGCCGTGCCATACCAAACTGTACCGTACCATGCAGTGGAAAAACGCCAAAGCATGCCGTAACAAACCATGCAGTGGAAAAGCTCCAAAGCGTGCTGTACCTAACAGAATCATACCATGCAGTGTAAAAGTGGCAAAGCGTGCTGTACTGAACCATACCGTACCATGGAGTGGAAAAGCAGCAAAGCCTGCCGTACCGAACCAAACCGTACCATGCAGTGTAAAAGCGGCAAAGCGTGCTGTACCAAACCATGCAGTGGAAAAGCGCCAAAGTGTGCCGTGCCATACCAAACTGTACCGTACCATGCAGTGTAAAAGCGCCAAAGCGTGCCGTACCTAACCGAACCATACCATGCAGTGTAAAAGCGGCAAAGCGTGCCGTACCGAACTAAACCGTACCATGCAGTGTAAAAGCGGCAAAGCGTGCTGTACCTAACCGAACCATACCATGCAGTGTAAAAGCGGCAAAGCGTGCCGTACCGAACCATACCGTACCATGCAGTGGAAAAGCGCCAAAGTGTGCCGTGCCAAACCAAACTGTACCATGCAGTGGAAAAGCGGCAAAGCGTGCCGTACTGAACCGAACTGTACCATGCAGTGTAGAAGTGGCAAAGCGTGCTGTACCGAACCGTATCATGCAGTGTAAAAGCGGCAAAGCGTGCTGTACTGAAAC
Source organism: Pimephales promelas (assembly GCF_988280905.1). Taxonomy (NCBI): domain Eukaryota; kingdom Metazoa; phylum Chordata; class Actinopteri; order Cypriniformes; family Leuciscidae; genus Pimephales; species Pimephales promelas. The sequence goes on from NC_142793.1 coordinate 9,726,207, forward strand.
AAACCGTACCATGCAGTGTAAAAGTGACAAAGCATGCCGTACCAAACCGTACCGTACCATGCAGTGTAAAAGTGGCAAAGCGTGCCGTACCAAACCGTACCGCACCATGCAGTGTAAAAGCGGCCATGGAGAGGAAAAGCGCCAAAGCGTGCCGCACTGGACCGAACCATACCATGCAGTGAAAAAGCGCCAAAGCGTGCCATACCGTACCATGCAGTGGAAAAGCGCCAAAGTGTGCCGTACCGTATTGTACCATGCAGTGTAAAAGCGCAATTTGTGACGTCAGAAACACCAGCGATTTCACACCGTGTTTTTGAGACTGTCTTTAGTTCACTGCAGTTTTAAAGAAAAATACTCTGCAATGCTGTCGCCTTATGAATTTACACATGGTTTGTCTCAAAGCATATTAAAAACACCACATAGACATATAAATAACATTAAAAGTTTAATATTCACCACAGGGGGACTTTAATTTTGGAATCTGATTACATAATCCAGATTACATGTAATCAGTTACAACCCAGCACTGCATATAGCCTAGGTTATTTTCGGCAAGCAAACTGTTTGTCTTGCGCAGTACAAATTGTAGCCTGCCACCAAGAGCACAGTTAGCCAAACGTGAAGACTTTTCAAACAAACATCCATGAAACAATGATGAATAATAACAGAAGTGACTGTGGTATAATTTACATCACAACCAACAGTTCTGCAAGTTATAAAGTGAGTCAGAGACGTAGGAACAACAGCACTTCGGGCAACTCGAGTTTGAGTCCCAACTCGTCATCTTTTCCCATTTCCACCCCCCTCCCTTTTCTCCAATTGTTTCCTGTCTCTTTTTGACTGACCTTTTAAAATAAAGATCAAAAATATAAATTCAAGTTAAAGGTTACTTGTTTATCAACGACAAAAGAGAGTTTGAGATGCAATTTGACATGATGTGATATATGCAGAAATTGACTTTCAACTCTGCCAAGGTTTGATTTGTTTGTTTCGAAGGCTCATTGGCTCATGGAGTGTGTGTGCTACTTCGGATGCACTTCTCGCGTCGTCAACCTGTAACTAAAATTCGATTCTGTAATCTGGCTCGACTGGTTACCCACTTAAAGGAACATTCTGACTTTTTTGGACTTTAGATTATTTACTGTATCCCCCAGAGTTAGATAAGTCCATACATACATTTTTCATCTCCGTGCGTGCTGCAACTCTATCTGACGCACCCACCGCTAGCCTAGCTTAGCACAAAGACTGTAAGTAAATGGCTACAGCTAGCATAATCCCAATAAGAGACAAAATAACGAAATAAAATTCCTATTTACATGTTGTGATTTGTATAGTCACAGAGTGTACAACTAACAAGGCAATATGAGACACATATATCCTTTGTATTTATATATATAATAATTATACACAGTGCACCCACATATATTATGTAAGTAAACACAAACTTATATTTTGGATGCGATTAATCGCGATTAATTGTTTGAAGCCCTATTAATAACTATTCAAATAAATAAATAAACATGAATTGAGCTTTTTAATATTTATATTGAAATCTTAGACCATTTAAAACTGTCATTTTGCAGTAAACACTATCAGAATTGTAGGCTTCACAGACGGGGTTTAAATTAATCCAGGATTAGGCCTTAGTTTAATTTGGACATTTAACTATCTTTTATAAACATGCATTAGAAAAAAAAAACATTACTGGTGTGCATCTTTGAGAACAAAACAATGGCACTGACATGTTTTAGAAAATGCCAGTGCAAGTTGCTTTAAGTTACCAGCACAAACATGCATTTAAGTCAGGGACTGCTTTGTCTGAGAAACTGGATGTTTATGTGTTTAAATTAAAACCAACTACTCTTCTTGCTACATTAATCTTATGTCAGTTTTTCTACCATATCAAACAGGACTTTAAAAAAAAAAATTGTCATGGGGCACCAAAGTGTATCCTGTTCGTGGAAGTGTCATCTACCAGTTAATGTCTACCAGACATTTACTATTATTATTTTCAATGAGCCCACACTGGGAGAGAGTCACGATAGGTGAGGAGGCCAAAAGGTCCAAGACGGCCTGTTGGGATTCCTGCTGTTTCGAGCAGTTTGTAAACCCAGTAGAACATGTTCAGAGAGCCGTTTCAGCTGGCCGCGGTGTGTCTCCGGATCATGGGACCAACCTGGGAGCTGTAGTTCAGTTGAAATGAATGAGTTGTTATGCAAGTTCTTACGTTATTGCAAACTTATGTAAATGGCTTCGTTGCTACACAACAATAGCCTGCCTGTCAAAACATTAACAACCGTGCAAACAGCCCCGCTTTTGTTGAACTCAAAGCTTTTGTTGAGCTTTTTACCTTTGTGAAGTTTACGGTTCCATCTAATAGATACAAATGGCACAATGTGGAAAAGTTGAACGAAGACTAACCGAAAGCGCGTCGAATGACGGTATTATTCAGTCTACTTGTGGTTGTTATGACTGCTCTAATGTATAAAGCAAAATTTCTGTCATGATGAATGGTAAATGTCCATGATGGGAGTCTGGGGGTTTCTTTATGGCTGCTTCTCCAGCTGTGTGTTATCATTTCCTTTCTTCAGAGGAGTTCCACTTCAAACTCTTCCCTCAAGCGTCGCTGGCTGCTCAACTGATTCTCATTAGGCCGGGTCGCTAAATATTTTGTCTGAAATAAACACAGCGGTCCCCGGAAAACAACGACGTGATGGTCTATGTCAGCAACACTTAAAGAGACAAGAGACAGTGTATCGAGCTGATTGGTTGACATCAAATGCCGAGCGATATTGTTTTAACCTTTGTGTGTCGGGACAATGCGTTTGTTTTTAAAGGGATAGTTCACTTTGAAATTAATTTTTGACATGTTTTAGCTTACCTCAAGGGCACCCAAGATGAAGATGTCTGTTTCCGCAGTAGTTTAAATTTTGATATGTTTAGGTCAAACTGTTTTTGTCTGTCAGTCATATAATATGTTCTATGGTCACCACCTCAAATAGCATGCACAGAGAAGTCCAAATTAAACATGATTTAATGACTCGTAAATGTAAGTACACTTTGATGGCCTAAGACACGAAACGAGCGGTTTGTGTGAGAAAACGAACAGTATTTATATAGTTTTTACCTCTTTTAATCACAGCCACGTCCAAGTGATCTGAGGGCGTAGGCGCTTAATGGATGTGAGGTAAAAACGATATAAGTACTGTTAATTTTCTCACACAAACCGCTTGTTTTGTGTCTTAGGCCATCAATGTGTGCTTACATTCTGAGTCTTTAAATCATGTTTAATTTGGACTTCTCTGTGCATGCTTTTTGAGGTGGTGACCATAGACGTCCATTATATGACTCACAGACAAGAACGGTTTGACCTAAAAATATCATAAATTGAAAATACTGTGGAAACAAAGACACCTACACCTTGGATGCCCTTTAGGTAAGCTAAAACATACCATACATGTATTTTTAAAGTGAACTATCCCTTTAAGCCTGAAGCTTTGCCAAGGCCTTCCTGGATGTGTTCCCCCTGACGGTGCTTTCACGCTAACCTTCGAAACGCCGTGACTCGCCGTCTTTCCCTTTCATGCCTGAGGAGTCATATGTGCCCAGTTCCTCATTAAGATTTAAGATTTATCGGATAGCGAGAGACCTTGGAACAAAAGATAATATTGGCTCTGGGTTACAGATGCTTCACAGCTTTTTTTTTCGAGCGAGACAATTTGCGGTGCCTAATTATTCGTGTTTAACCATTATGAATCATTTCCTTTTCTAGAGGGTGATGAAAACTTGAACATCTCTGAAAGAATCTGAGCATTGGGTCGAAGCAGGACGATCAGACACACAGTCATCCACGGTGAACGCCGGCGGACATGTTGAATCCCTCTGCGTATCCCACTGATCACGTGCCAAGACTGTTCTCCGCTCATCTGCCGACCACATTCAGCCATTGTTCGGTGCAGATCGAAGCCGAGAGCAACACTAGAGCTACGTGCCGGAGAAAAAAAAGAAAGACACATCAAAAAGACCTTCCTGGGAGAAGTTTACGACTCAAAGAACATCCTGGAAGATGTCAAGCTTCATGATGGATGAGTAGTGAAAGCAAAAATGCAAAATGGGATGGAGTGAACTACAAAAAGAAAATAGCTGGGCGACAACAACAACAGACGAAAGCGACTCCTTTAACTTCTTGCTCTGAAATGACAAATCAAACCACATGATTTCTCATGAGTGTCGGGAGGGAGCAATATCAGAACAGCAAGAAAGATTTATTATTTACTTATTAAGCGTAGGGTTCAAAATATTAAAGGTTTGACCTAGGGTTATTTTAGAATTATTTATACACTAGTTTTTATTAATCTTTTATTTTTATGTAAATTCTTTTTTATTTATTTTAATTTTTTATAATTATTATTTAAAATATTACGTTTATGTTTATTTTATTATATGTTTGTTTAATTAATTAATTTGTTTTTTTTATTATAGCTTAGTCTTTTTAATATTTCACATTTAAAATTATTTTAGTAAGTTGCCAAGGCCACATTTCTATATTTTTATTTTTTATCCAACTATTATGGTTTATTTCAGCTTTATATCAGTTTATAAAAATATTTTTTTAATAGTTTGATTTTGTGCCGTAAAAAATAGATTAATTGCGATAATTTGCATAGAAGTACACACACACATTAGATATATATAGACAAAATGTTATGTATGATTGATTATATATTAGTACTGTCAAATCGATTAATCTAAAATAAGCTTCTAAATCTAAATTTTTATTATATATATATATATATATATATTTTATATATATTTAAAATTATATATATATATATATATATATATATATATATTTATATACATATAGCCTTTGATAGTAAACTTGTAAAACAACATTTTCTCCATATAATGGACTTCATTGGGAAGCAAACGGTTCAAGGTCCAAATGAGAGTTTCAGTGCAGCTTCAAAGGGCTTTAAACAACACCAGACGATGAATAAGGGTCTTATCAAGCAAAACGATCACTCATTTCAAAAATAAATACAAAAGTTTAAGTCTTATGAGCACAAACGCTCGCCTTGCTCTGTTCTGTGATGCACGTTCGTGACTCTCCTGTTCGAACTTGTACATCAAAATGAACAAATCTTTTTTCGAGTCATTTTGTTTATTTCGTTCGTTGAATTAACCAAATTTATCAAAATGAACAAATCTTTTTTCGAGTCATTTCGTTCGTTGAATGAACCAAATGACTCGAAAAGATTTGTTCATTTTGATGAACGAGTTCGAACAGGAGAGTCAAGAACGCTCATCACAGAACAGAGCAAGGCGAGCATTTGTGCTCATAAAACTTAAACCTTTTTATTTATTTTTGAAATGACCGATTGTTTCTCTAGATAAGACCATTATTCACCATCTGGTGTCGTTTAAAGCCCTTTGAAGCTGCACTGAAACTGTCTTTTGGACCTTGAACCGTCTGGTGCCCAATGAAGTCCATTATATGGAGAAAATCCTGGAATGTTTTTTATCAAAAAACGTAATTTCTTTTCGACTGAAGAAAGAAAGACGTGGACATCTTGGATAACATGGGGGTGAGTAAATTATCAGCAAAAGTTTTTTTGTTTTTTTTTGTTTTTAGGTGAACTACTCTTTTAATATGATATGTGCTTTAAGGTGCTCTAAGCGATGTCGGGTGACGTCACATCTTGTTGATGTTCGAAGTATTGTCAAACAAAATGGAGGCTAGCTAGCTCCCTCCTCCTCATCCCATCCCCTCCCCTGTAGTTTTACTTACTGATACTTCATTCAAGGTGTAATGTCGCCGAGTTAGACAAATGCTTTCATATAATACAGAAAAAGAGAAACTTGACCAGTAAAAACATGATGAAACGTTTCGCCACCTGAGGTGATAACTTTGGCTTTCACAAGGACGCAATAATAGCAAGAAAAAGTTAGCTTTCATGTTTCCCAGTGAGCATAAACAACGGCTCCGTTGTAAACAAATTTAGTCAAAGTTGTCAATACAGTTGGTGAATGCAATCATTCATACAAACTGTCACCATTTACAATATGATCATTGTGATCATTTACAATAGAGATCGATAGCTAGCTGCTAGAAACCTATGTTGCATACACCAAAGTTAGCGCTGACTGCATAGTAATAGCTAATTATGTCCTTGTGTTTGTTAGGTGAACATTAATGTCCATTTTGACCTGTCCAGCAAAAACAGTGTTCTCAGAGTTCCTTGTACCTTTCCCTCTTCTTTTCATTTTTGCAATCTGTTCATCGGCACGTCGTCTCTTTGGTCTTGTGTCGGCCATATCAAACTTTCTTCTTCATGCTTACCTCTCCTCCACACCCCCTTCATGTAACCCCACTCCTAAATCATTCTTGTCGGTTATTGGCTGGAATACTGTTTGTTTTGTTTCGTGGTGCGGGTTGGCCCAGTTTGTTTTTGTTGTCATTTGTGGAGACTGGAGTGTCTACAGAGACTGCGTTTTTTACAGTGTGTTCATGGGACAGACAGCTAGCGGTGACAAATGTTTTGGCCTAAAAAAAACTATTGACAACGCTTCGAGCACCTTTTAATATTAATAAACAGCCAATGTCCTAGTACTATTCAGGCAAACAAGCAACTTGATAATAGTGAGAATTGGACCCTAAACTAAAATGTTACCATTAAACTGAGTTGAATTTCTTGGCTTCTGCATTCAAATACATATGCTCTTAGATTGGACACTGTCATCTTCTTTAAATAGCTTTAACATTCCAGTAAAGGTTGAGTGTGAGAAACAATCCTACATGGTCCTATAGCCTCCCACCTGATCACTTCTTAATTACACTGTAGCCAGCTGTGGTCCAATACTTAAATAGATCACGAAAAGGACAAATAACTAAATATACATTTGTCAAGTCATGTTTTAATAAAAAATATCAGTGTTCTATAAAGAGGAGTTATTTATGAGGACTTCAAAATGAGCACCGAAGAAAAATGTGGTGAAGAAAATGAAAATAGACCCACCTTTCTTTCCAAATGACAACAAAAAGAAATATATCCAGAAAATTTACTAGCTTTAGTGCACCGTAACTCATTTTTTGGTACACGCAGTTCAAACACGCATGCACGTTGTGATATTTTGTCTAGAATTATTACAACTAGATTTAGTTGCATAATACTGTGAGAACATAGCAAATGTATAATTTATGAAATGTAAAAAAAAAAAGTTGTGTGAAGGGTCTTGGAAAAGCTCTGGAAGTGGCCCTCCAGTTGCAGATGGGCTTTGAAAAGACTTAATTGCTCACATTTGTACACTCTAAACAACGCTGGGTTGTTTTAAGCCAAATTTGGGACAAATATGGACAAACCCAAATGTTGGGTTAAAACGTAATTTAAAAAAAATTACAGTTGAATTTGGGTTAAAATTTTAAATGACATTTTTAACCCAACCTTTGGGTTTGTCCATATTTGACCCAAATTTGGATTGAAACAACCCAGCATTGGCCACTGATATCCAGCTAATAGTAGAAAATAATATTTATTGGATGTTTAGACTTCATTTATACACATCACAAGGACATTATTTGATTCCAAACATCTTGTCGGGCTTATGACGTCTGTAACCGCGCGCATTGGTGAATAGATGTGTAAGAAAAACAAAATACAACTTAAAAATCAACAATGAGCTAGTCATCTGGGGGATGCATTTCATAGCAGTTTAAAAAGGGAAAACATCTCTAGCGGTTTGATGTGGGGAAGCCCTGTTGGTTAATTGAGAGAAAGAAAGAAAAAAAAAAAGCCAAATGTGTAGCTGGAAAATCCATGACATCATTTCAAATTAGAGACATCGAGCGGGGGAGAGAGTGAAATGAGAAGGAGCAAACACAGCAAAGGGTCAAGAAATTGGGCCTGATTAGCAATGGTTTCCAGTGAGGCACGCCGCGGGTTCCCCAAATGAAGGGAAACAGTGGTGTGTTTTTTTGCGTGGGTCTCGTTTTCACCCTTTCGTCCCCCCGCTGTGTTCCAGGGCCGACTGGGAATGAGTCTGAGGTTCATTGTGGTGGCAGTGTGAGCGCTGTGCGATCTGGTCTCATTCGGAGAAGTCTGTGCGTGTTTGTGTGTGTCTGACAGGAGCAGAGGTCACGCTAAGGTTCCGATGAAGTCAGAATGTAATTATGCCTCAATGAACCAAAGGGGAAAGTAATACAAAACAGCTGGATGTTTTTGACTCTGACTCAAGACATATAGATAGGGGTATGAATAGCTCTCTCTCTCTCTCTCTCTCTTAGCCGCTAGTGAAAAACAGGTTATTATGGGAGATTATTTCTCTCTCTCTCTCTCTCTCTCTCTCTCTCTCTCTCTCTGTTTGTGTTTTTTTTTTTGTATTGTCTCCTATATTTAATAACGTAAAAAATGCACTCAAGTTTGGTTGTCATTCCAAAATGTGGCAGACCGCTATTCATAGCATAAAGCACAAAGAAAAAAATTGTTGCATTCTCAGTGCTGCCACAAGAGGCGCTTTGGAAGGCATTCGTATAACTCTTCTTCTACTTTTCTCTTTCAAGACAACTATTTTTTTATGTTGGAGTTACAGTTTGAAGAAAATCTTTATGCAAATTAAGTTCAACCAATTCGATTTTGATTCACAATTGTTTGCAATTCGATTAAATTCTGATCTGGAGTCAGTATGATTCGATTAAAGGGGTGATGAACGGAGAAATCAAATTTTCCTTCAGCTTTTGACATCTAAGATGTTATCATATTATAAGAATATCCTGTAAGTTTCAGAACTGAAAACGTACTTGTTAGTCCATTAAAAGCTTTTATTGACACCAGCCTCAGCAAACGACTCGTTTTTTAAAGTGGGGGACTATGACGTCACAGAGGATAAAACAGAAGAAAAAGAGAAAACACCTACTTCAACACACCCAGTTTAGCCCCGCCCACTGATTCGCACATTACACGCATAGCCAAATAACATAGGCCTACTTCCGTTCCTCATGATGACAAACCGGATCGAGCTACCGAGCGATACAGAATGTTGTGGATGAAGACAGTCGCTGCATAAGCTTCCTCTGGATTCCAATAGGACTGCATGGATAAACTTTATTTGAATGACGTTCCAGCTGATGAGGGTAAAACATTGACCGTCTCTTCGCTTCATTTCACTGAGGATTGTTTTGTAAACAAGACTGGATTTGCTGACCGATTAAGAGTTAAAGAACAGTGCTGTGCCGTTTATATTGGATCCGACAGGAATGGTGCAACACACGGACTCTGGGTCGAACATGTATGGGCGAATCATTCCGGTTGCCATTTTACAACATTAGACGTTTTCAGAACAATTTCCCCAAGTGCATCAACGGGTGAGTTGAGACTCATTATAATATACAAAACTGTTATCCACTCACAGCAGTGGGCGTTTACTTCCAAGTCTTCAGTGCGAGACTCCCATAAAAACCGAGCGTTTTTCAGGTAGGCTCAAAACTAGGGTACAAAATAGCCTATTACTTAATCATTTGGATGTTTTTGAATGCAAAAACCAAGCAAACATCATAAGTTGACCTCATACAACAATATAATAAAATTTAAAAAGCCAGTTCATGACCCCTTTAAGTTGTAGGTACAGTAGGCTACGTAATTTGTTGCAAGGAAAAAAATCTCTCAACTAATGCTGCAAACTTTTGAATTGCACAAGGCAGTTTTTTAATAATAATAAAAAGGTTGTAATTTAAAAAAAAAAATAAATACAGAAAATACAATACAGAAAAAAACCCCAGCAAAATATAAAACAGCCCAACACACTCAACACAGTAATAACTTTTTAATGACAAGAATTATATTTCTGTTTCTACAGTTCAGTTTTTGGAATAAACATTTAAGTGGCTATCAACTTGTTTTCCTGACGGATTTATTCAAATATACATTAAATATTAAAGACAATGTTAAATATATAGCCTATTATAGTGAATATATTTAGCAAAATGTTTATTTTTCTAGCAAACTATCAAGCTACATTTATTGAATGGCTTTGTAACATTACGTCATGTCAACAAGCTGTTTTATTGACGTCTTTCCACGGTTTAAACACATTTGAGCGATTACACGAGACAAGATACATTTCGAAGTTATACTCAGTCTTTCAACATACCTTCTGATGTTCATTCATTTTCTATAACTGTTCTATATCTGTTGCGCCACATTGAAGAGAGCGAAAACGGTATTGTTTGGATTTCATGATGAACCTAAAGTTTACGGAAGTGACAAAAACTCACCTGAACATTTTCAAGACTCACAACATAATTCTTGGAAAACCTGCTCTGTGTGAACAGAACTTCTCTGTCACGTCATACAGTGCAAGAGAGTCGCTCTGCGCTACACAAACGCATGTCTACACTGTGTTGTGTGGTTTCGCTTTCGGTAACTTACAGTGACGGAGATATGAGCTGTGTTTCATCTAAAGGTTTAAGACACAGTCACTGGACCTGTTCTGCACGCAACTCAAATGCTCCGTTCTCCACCCATATATAAAAGCTGCTGACGGTTAATGAAGATTCGACAGATGAACTCCTAGCTCGGCAGATTTATGGTCACAGTCTGGTTATTGATAAGAGAATAAGGACTTGACTCTCATTGTACGTTCACATAGGCAGTGTACTATACGTTACCGTTGCTGTATGAACGTGACATTTCAAGACCCATCCATGTGAGTAAATGTGGTTATCAATCTGAACGTATTGAACGTAATCAATGGGAACCCTTTAGCAAATACCTGTATAATGTTTTGTTCAACACACCCGGTTTAACATCATAGCCATTTGAAGCATTAAAGGCCTGTTCTGATAAAGAAAAATGTTGTTTGTGAAAATGAAAAATGAGCGAAAGGCTGTAAATGCATCTGTTCAGGTCACAAACGTTCAAAAAAAAAAAAATTATGGAGAATTGTCAAGCAATGATGTGCACACACAGGAGTTTACCTCAACTATCCATTTCATAAGTTATGAAAACATATTTCCAACCTCTGTTTGTTACCATGGCAGCATAGACAGTGAATACATTTAACAGGAAATGGGAAGCATACCAGGTGGTTTTACTCAGGTGATCTCGCAAATGCCCTGCTTCGTTCGGCCTTTAAAGGCCTCTTAAATTGAAAAGGGCAAAACTACATTACTTTCCAAGAAACCCCACTCATCTTCATCTCCCCATCTGTCTCTTTCAGACATGTTTTCCAGCCCCTGACATCAACAGATACCAACAGTAGCAGTGCAGTAGGTTGTGGGAAACCGCACAGGGAGTGCTGGGACGCGGAGAGATGGAGAACAGAGTGATATGGATAAGTGGTTAGTGATGGAGGTTCAGTGCTCTATTTGTTCCAGATAAAAGGGTCCAGTTTCCCACATTTCAGGAAACACGGAGAATAAGAAACATATTGCACCACGTATGATTAAAAAGCACATTTGGAAGTACAAAAGTCATTCCAAACCCCTACTTTGAAACTGGTTTGAAAAATAAGGACAAATCATCAACATATTTTGAAAATACACACACACATATATGATAATGTTTTCCTTACTCCATATGCCAAACTTTTTATCAATTCAAGTCTTTGTACTGTATGAACTACATTTTCTGTATTTTTGATTAAGTTATGATATGACAAAAAATATGAGCGTCATGTCCTGACCCATTGCCTCTTTCCAAAAAAAAAAAGAAAAAAGTATCATCATGTACTCACCCTCATATCGTTTTAAACCCGTAAGACTTTCGTTCGTCTTCAGAACACAAATGAAGATCTTTTTGATGAAATATGAGATCTTTCTGTCCTTCACAGGTACGAAACATCCACTTTGACGCTTCAAAAAGTTCATAAAGAGATTGTAAAAATAATCCATATGAATTGAGAGGTTTAGTCCAAATTTTGCGGAGAGACGTAATCACTTTATATGATGACTTTTATTCACATACACTCACCTAAAGGATAATTAGGAACACCATTCTAATACTGTGTTTGACCCCCTTTCACCTTCAGAACTGCCTTAATTCTACGTGGCATTGATTCAACAAGGTGCTGAAAGCATTCTTTAGAAATGTTGGCCCATATTGATAGGATAGCATCTTGCAGTTGATGGAGATTTGTTGGATGCACATCCAGGGCACGAAGCTCCCGTTCCACCACATCCCAAAGATGCTCTATTGGGTTGAGATCTGGTGACTGTGGGGGCCGTTTTAGTACAGTGAACTCATTGTCATGTTCAAGAAACCAATTTGAAATGATTCGAGCTTTGTGGCATGGTGCATTATCCTGCTGGAAGTAGCCATCAGAGGATGGGGACATGGTGGCCATAAAGGGATGGATATGGTCCAAAACAATGCTCAGTTGAGCTGTTGCATTTAAATGATGCCCAATTGGCACTAAGGGTCCTAAAGTGTGCCAAGAAAACATCCCCCACATCATTACACCACCACCACCAGCCTGCACAGTGGGAACAAGGCATGATGGATCCACGTTCTCATTCTGTTTACGCCAAATTCTGACTCTATCATCTGAATGTCTCAACAGAAATAGTTGTGGCTTCACAAATGCTTTGCTTCATACCTCGGTTGTAACGAGTGGTTATTTCAGTCAAAGTTGCTCTTCTATCAGCTTGAATCAGTCAGCCCATTTTCCTCTGACCTCTTGCATCAACAAGGCATTTTCGCACAACCATGCCACTCTCAAAACATTCATTTCGGAGTTCAGGAGATTGTCTTGACCAGGACCACACCCCTAAATGCATTAAAGCAACTGTCATGTAATTGGTTGATAAGATAATTGCATTAATAAGAAATTGAACAGGTGTTCCTAATATTTTTTTTAGGTGAGCGTATAAACAATGATTAAAAAAAATCTCTTTAATTAAGGATTAGTTTTACGATCTCTTTATGAACTTTTTAAAGCATCAAAGTCGTAGTTGAGTAGCTGTCAATGGAGGGACATGAATCTCTCAGATTTCATCAAAAATATATTAACTTGTGTTCTGAAGATGAACAAAAGTCTTACATGCTTGGAACGACATGAAGGCGAGTAATTAATGACAGAAGTTCAATTTTTGGGTGAACTAATCCATTGAACTGTTCAAGATCAAGGAAGCAAAGTTTAATGCCAGAACACAGTGATCCAGGAACTGGACAATCCAATACTGTTACCACTGACATTTAACCGAATATTGCTCTAGGGAATGCAGTACAATGTCTGTCTCTGCAGTGAGTTTATTGTACTCTAGTTTAACACATTTGATAAAATATTCCTAGTATATTCTTACTCCAATGACAGAATGGGTACATTCAAAATTGATTGCTGGCCTGCTCCACCTGAGTTTCAACAAGCTAGTTTTGTTTGTGTTCAAACAGAAGTCATTATGCTTCCACTGTGTAATTATGGTAAAACTCGGGACACCTACCCTCAGCCAAACAGGGCATGGAAATCTTTGGAAAACCTTTAATTCAAGCCTGTGTTGAAGACACATTATACACAATGTTGAAATCAAGGCTTTGGAAAGGTACTTCAAAAACACTGAAAGATTGTAATGTCAGGAAAATAATTATGTGGTCATCTTGGTATTTTTATAGGGAGTTTTGACTGAAGGTAGCAGATTGCCTGAGTCCTGATGCTACTTTAATGTGGTGTGAACTTGGAAAATTGTGAAACTCCTCCTATCACAGGTCAAGAAAGAACTTTTTATTGTATAAAATTTTACTTTTAAAGGGATACTTCAGGATTTAGCAGTAAGCTTTGTATTAGAAGAAAACCAGTAGTATTTCGAATTACCGGGCTTTCCACCCTCATATCCCCCTGAGACGAGATATTTATGTATTTTTGTCTGGAAAAAATCCTCAGATGACGCAAAAATCGTCATTTTGTGTCATTGGAGGATTTTTTGGCCAGAGGCTAAAGACTACAGTCAGTAGTAGGGGCCGTCCTGCATGTTCTCAAGCCGCCCATAGAAGGTGATTGGATCTCACTCACAGAGTGAACACATAGTGTCAGCCATCTTGTTTTGGAAGCTAAGCTAGCAGGCTCTTGTTCTTTGGAGAAAGCCGAGTAGTAGGGGTTACCATCTTTTTCCCGGACATGTCCGGCCGCGTCGATGTCCGGGATTCAACTTTTGTTTTTTGTAGTCGCCATTCATTGTTTACATGCACAGCTTTTGTTTCAATCTAACTGAATTTATTCCGATTAGTGAATCTGAATGTAGTGTTTACATGAACGCTAAACAAGTGATCAGTTAATGTGCGTTTTAACATGGCTAAGGTGTCGCTCATCGGTAATCACGCCACCGGCCTGGCGTCGTTCTCCGTGGCCCTCACTCGTCCTGCTCGCCACAGAAAACATAATGAATGGCGACTGTAGAACGCAAAAGCCGAATCCCGGACATTTTGGGCGATCTCGAAACACATTTTCGGGCAGACTCATCACGGAGACTGACTAGTAGCCTAGATTTGTTGTTGAACTACTGCGCTCTGTTAACGGTAGGCATGGCCTCCTAGGGCAGCGAAGCAAATGCATTCTGGGAGTTGTTGTCTTTCATCCACATGAGCCAAATACATATTCTGGCTTTTCTGAGTCTAGACAGCTCAAAATTCAATTATAGTTCCAGATTTTTTCTACATAAATGACCCATTTTAAATACACATTCATCTTTCCAAAGGTGAAGTATCCCTTTAAGTATACTTTAAGTTTAACAATAGTAAACTTTGACTACACCACTAATTTTTCATTTGTACTGCAAGTAAACTAATTCTTAGTGTAGCACATTTTTTTAGTTTATGAAAGGATGCTTTGAAGTAAACTGTCCGTAAACTACCAGTTTAGTAGTTTTCTTTAAGTGAACATAACATCATAGTTTACTATTTATATATTATTTTTCCACTTTAACTGTACTTTAACTCTTTTCATTTTAAATTTACATTTTATTATAGTTTCATGCAAAAAACAAAACAAACAAACAAACAAACAAAAAAAAACAAATACAAAAAGCATTTTTGTCAAGGACTGGGATTTAGAATAGGGATCGAAACATAGATGGAGAAGATCGAGTCCATTACAGTCATGGGTTCAACATTTTATTCGGCAACGTTTGACCGTTTTGAACTTTTGTTCTTTTACATTATTTCGTTATTTTACATGTGCGTAAGCAATCCTCAATCACTTGTTTCTGCTTCTTCACCTGTGTTTTGATCTGAAGAGAAGATGTAATAGCGCCCCCTACCATATAACAGTGAAAATACAGATAGCCAGAAATTTGTTCAGGGAAAGACCATAGAATTTTTATGTAAATTCTTATGTACTCTACCAGCGGACTAGTCTGCATAAAAATTTAGATACTCAGACTAGGAACATATCTGTATTTTTATATATATATATATATATATATAAATAGTTAAAAAAAACAACAACAACAACAATGAAAGTTTATAAGATAAGATGTAAAACTGTGTGATGTAAAAAGTATTTAGTAGGCTACTCAATCAAAAGTGTAAACACAACTATAAGCCAAGTAGAATACTTAATTATACTTGTAGGTACATCTCAAACAAAAGATTGAATACAAGTATAGGCCGAATATACTTTTCTGTCAGTATACTTAACTTTGATTATATATACACTCAAAAATGCTAGGTTGTTTTAACTAAATTTTGGGTCAAATATGGACAAACCCAAACGTTGGATTGAAAATGCAATTTAAAAATATAACCCAACGGCTGGGTTTAAACCAACCCAGCATTTTTTTAGAGCGTATATATGTATATATTTGAGATGTACCACCTCCAAACATTGCGAGCCGTTCAGAGTTTCCCTAGAATTTAGATGACAACAAGCCTTTCACGCGATCTCAAGAATGGACGGCTCCTGAATCCCACCAGCTGCTGCCTTGCTGTAAACCTCCACAAATGTATTTGTTAAGATTGATCCATGTAAGGTCATCAGTGTAGTTGCTCTGTTTTGTGTCCCAATGGCAACTATCCAAACATGGAGCTGTTTTCTCCAAAAACCTTCCAGCGTGAGACATAATAAGCATGTATAAATGGAACCTTAAGCTTTTTATTAATATCACTGTAAATATAGACACCATACATACTATTGTGGATACTATTTGGTTTATTGAGAAATCAACTTTTGATCATCTTCGTAGGAAGTATTTCACAGACCTTTGGCTGAACTGTAAACTTTCTGTCATAAAAAAAAAATTCCATCATTCTACAGTAGTTCTTTAGTCCCGTTTCTCAAGACTTTTGTAGGTTGATTCCCTGAAAAAACGTAAGCATTGTGGCTTCATCAAAACAAGCAGCCAGACATGGCAACAGTGACTCAACCAATGGTATAGGTTTTGGGGGCGTAACTACCTAGTTTTTTGACCAATGGCTGAGGTTGAACGTGTGTGGGAAACATTTTCTTTTCATTGAGACCAATGTGGCATTCAAAACAATTCTGTTGTTAGTCACATATATTTTAGAGTAGGAATTGTTTGTCACATCATACGCCCTTTTGGGTTCTACCTATTTTTACAACAAGTCTGGGAATAACTCTAAAGGCAAAAACAACGTGTTGGGTATCCTCATTGTGAGACCTTAGACTTTGGCAGATTTTCTCTGAGCGTCAGAGCTTTTGGGGTTTCTTAACTCTATGTCAAACATCAGTCGGGTGAAGAACTTCTGATAGATGACTTTTTTTTTTTTTTTTTCATAAAGCCGCAAAGCCAGGGTGAGTTGTGTCTGTGAGGTCAACAATCTGTTTAATTTCTGCCAAAAACAAAGATGTCCGACTGAAGCTTTTACTCTGTGAGGGTGGGTTTGTTTGAAGAAAGACAGCCTTGAGGTTTTTTTTTTTTCTAGGAATTCCTGAGGGGATTTCTAGGAATTCTGGATGTGATAAATGCGCCGTCCCCTGGAGGGAGTTTGAAGAGTTTATGTAATTAAAATGTAAAAAAAAACAAAAAAACAAAAACGTTTTTGCCTATATATATATATAAATAATGCCACAAAATAATGGAAATTTTACAGGTTTGTAATGGTGAATTTCAGGGTTTAAACTAATCCTTTAAGTGAAATTCCCCACGTATTTTGAACATAGTAATGCCGTGCGTTCTGAGGTAGAAATGCTGTTTTATGAATGTCAACCCTTTCAAAAGTTCAAGTGCTCTCTGCTGAGCTCCTTTACATCAGTTTTTCCTCATCGTGATACAAAAAAGGCTTGATGCCAGTAAACAGCACACATGAATCATTTACTTCTATTTGTAATGCATGATCTGGAAGCTACGGTTGGAGATGTTGGTAGAAGTTTGTACAAGTGACTTTTTTTTATATTCACAGTAAAGTTATGCTCCACTTGGAGAAAGCAAACCCATTTGCCAAATCACAATTATATGACTTCACATTTAATGGTGTGCAAAACATTGCAGTACAGGAAGAGCAATTTTACATTGTTTTTGCCCCCATTAAATGTTTAATGTTCTTGTAAAAGTAGGGGGCGAGAGGTTTAAAAGCACTCTCCAATCTGCTTACAAGGGAAAGCTGAATCATCTGACTCCAACCTGAGTCCACATATGACACGCAGATTCAGCACGAGTGTAAAATGTGACACGTGAACAGAGAAGATGACCGCAAGCCTACAAACTGACAGTCAGAGGTAGATTTTGTTGACCTAGTATGAATTCCTTGGAGTCTACCATCCATTTAGGCAGCTATCTTCTCAAAGTTCGATCACATTTACCTTTGTTCTGTGAGTTTTTGCAGGCAAAGTCCAGTCATTTCAATAGGAATCCATACAATTGTGAATTTTGTGCGAGGACGACAGATTTTCCCATACCGATTTTTGAATCCAGTTCAAATTGGTCAAGCGAATTTGCCGTGTTGACCAACAGAAAGCCGATTGGTTTGAAAGTGACTTATGTGTGAGATTCATAAATCTCTTCACTATTGACTGGATGTTTTTTTTAGGTGTTCAAGCACGAAGTGCTGAAAACATTTTGTAATTGCTAGGAGAAAAAAATCCCCTAAAACGCATCGTGCAGCCCAAACCGTAAGGCCTAAAGACTTGAAACTCAGCCAGATTGTATGGCTTCAGATTGAGAGAAACCTATCAGAGTATGAGCCCGATTGGCCTATAGGTGGCGCTACAGCAACCAAAAGTACTAAATTGCTCATAACTGACCGTTTTACTTAAAAAAAAGAATGTTATGTCGAATTTTGTCCAAAACCTACTTTTGCAAACTATTCCCTGGTTTTTCGCCCGATTGGAGCCAAAGTAGTCTAGCCCTATTCTCTGGATTGTCTAGTTTAATAATTATCGAAAAAGGTTGAATTTTTGCATTTGGTTGGCTACAACAGGGTCATTTAGAATGTGGTCCCCGGCAAAATACAGCCAAAAGCCAATAAATCCCAAAGAAAAAGTCAGAACTTCACAAAGATTGATGAGCATACAGTATGTGTCCTAACATGGTTAGGAAGCATGCAAGGTTTCGTGAGGATTGGACCATAGGAGGCGCTATAATCATCAAAATGGTCTCATTGTTATTAGGTGTTCAAGCACGAAGTGCTGAAAACATATTGTAATTGCTAGGAGAAAAAAATCCCCTAAAACGCATCGTGCAGCCCAAACCGTAAGGCCTAAAGACTTGAAACTCAGCCAGATTGTATGGCTTCAGATTGAGGGAAACCTATCAGAGTATGAGCCCGATTGGCCCATAGGTGGCACTACAGCAACCAAAAGTACTAAATTGCTCATAACTGACCGTTTTACTTAAAAAAAGAATGTTATGTCGAATTTTCTCCAAAACCTACTTTTGCGATCTAGTCCCTGGTTTTTCGCCCGATTGGAGCCAAAGTAGTCTAGGCCTATTCTCTGGATTGTCTAGTTTAATAATTATCGAAAAAGGTTGAATTTTTGCATTTGGTTGGCTACAACAGGGTCATTTAGAATGTGGTCCCCGGCAAAATACAGCCAAAAGCCAATAAATCCCAAAGAAAAAGTCAGAACTTCACAAAAATTGATGAGCATACTGTATGTGTCCTAACATGATTAGGAAGCATGCAAGGTTTCGTGAACCCCTAAAAATCCCCTAAAACGCATTGTGTAGCCCAAATCGTAAGGCCTAGAGACTTGAAACTCAGCCAGATGGTAGGGCATCAAATTGAGGAAAACCTATCAGAGTATGAGCCCGATTGGCCCATAGGTGGCGCTACAGCAACCAACAGTACTAAATTTCTCATAACTCCTAGACCGTTTTACTTAGCATCGAGGTTTTTACACCACTGTAATCCGTGGCTCAAGACAGACAAGATGTATATCTCCGATTTTGATTTGGGCCTAGAGGCTTGAAACTCAGCCAGATGGTAGGGCCTCAAATTGAGAAGAACTATGGCAAATCATGCAAGATTCATGTTAAATCATACTGGAACATGATAAATAATGAAAATCACACTGTATATCAGGGTAAATCATGCTAAAACATGTCCTATTCCATCTATGATCTCAGTGGTTAAATGCTTGCTACATAAAACTTGATGTATTTTGATGCTTAAAGGCCTGAACTGCTTGAACACTGCTAAATGTTGCTTGCAGCTTTAATTTCTTTATTTGTTTTTGCTAATATGACACCACTGGTCCATTTACTGATGTTTGCCAGTTTTCAAGAGTGAAATGCATTCGTTTTCAACTGATTTTGCGTTATGGGCGAAATAATTCCACACATTCAAGTTCCTCTCCTGAATTTGCTGTGTTGACCAAAAAAGTTGCTTGGTTTAAAGTGACATCTGTGTGAGTAGTTGTGTATTGCTAACCCTCCTGTTATGTCCAAATTTCAGCAGTGTTTTTAATGTGTGGGATGATCCCAAATATCACAGATTGGGCCCGTATGTATGACACGCCAATTCGTATTTCCATTTTTGCCATGCTATCTATCAACACGCATAATCGCTTTTCAGCGTGTTTATGAACGCCGTTGACTTAATGTTACATTACTGTATATATAAATATATGACCTACCCCAAACCCGTCCCTAAACCTACCCATCACTGGGTTTAATAGCATTTATGAGTGTTCCCCTACGATCCTAGGAAAATACTTATCGCTCCCGAGATGTAGATCTAAATTTGCTTTGTTTCGCTCGGACATTTAACGGCATGTACATACACGCAGATAGCTCAAAATGTGTATAGATAACACGGCACTTGACTTGAAAGTATGTTTATGAAAAAGTCATGATGCCATGTTGCAAGATGGCATGTTTATGAATTCTACTAAATTCAGCAAAAGTCAGAAAGATTCCAGTTTTTTTTTTTCAGAGATGTCAAATTTGCTTGCATTGACTTATTATTTTTCCTCCAATCTCATACTTGTTTCCATGTACCACCATGCCCATTATTACTATGCCCATGTTTTATTATTTTTTTGTCTGCAAAAATTTTGCTAAAGTGACCTCATTGTAACTGAAATGGAACTTCATGGGTGATTGACTGGGAACATTCTGTTGTTCAACACATTTACATGTGAAGTAAAGAAGATGTGGATCACTATTCATTTTAATAGAATTTGGTGTAAGCTAACGGCAGAGTAATAAGCATTACATATCAGATATAAATAAAAGTTATTTTAAATCAAATTAAACAATAAATTTTTTACTTTATTATCAATATTTTATTGTAGTAATGCATTATGGGACTACCTTCTCAATATGTTTCAAAACTATGTTTTAGTGCAGGATATAGACCGAGGGGTTGCCAGAAAGTTCAAGAAATGCATACTCCGTCTGAACCTAAGATAGATGGATGAAAAAAAAGTGATTTTGTAGGGAAAAGTCATAAATCATGATTACTGCTGTAAAGTATTAAGTTCCCAGCCTCCACGTATCCTTAACTGAGGTAAAGTCGTTTCAGAGGCTTTCAGTCAAAACAGATGGATTCGATGTCTGAATTAAGACATCACGAGGCCGAAAAAGAAAAACATTTTAATCACAAATAGATTGGCTGCTATGATGTTGTTGTGTGGTCTTTTTGTAAACACCAAAGATTTGCTTTGAGACTAGATGGAGCTGTTCCCTTTGTCTGTCCTCCAAAAAACTGAATTACACCGAGCCAGGCCAATGTTTGTACAGAACACCAAACTCAGGACACCCCCAGGGGCAGAAAATGTTTGGTCACATGGCTTTTTTCTGGCCTCAGATTAGCGTAGCTAACATTGTTTTTCCTTTTCTTGTTACTAAGCCCAAAAGTCAAGGATTCACTTACAATAACATTAAATAATAGGCCGCTGTTTTTGATCTCATTGGCTTCACCGAAAAAAAGAAAATTTCTCATTGTCTGACAATAACAGCGTGAAACACATTTACAGTATGGGAAGAGGGCCAGTTGAAATTTTATAACTTAACCTGCACAAGAACTTTAAAAGATTACAATCTTCCTTCTAAATGCATATAATGCAAAAACAGCACATTTTGATTATCTCCTGTGTAGTTTTTAAATAATATCATTAGATTTTGGTGTAGCTCACCATCTTGACTTTTCAAAGCCTCCAAATAAACATCCTCTCCGTTTACAATCCAGTGTAGACCTGCTGTTGGTGTTTTTACATATTGTGACATCAGTTCATCAAAATAGGATATGATTGGATGTTTGGAAACAAATCCGATTTCCCCTTTATCAAGAACAAAGCAATGCAGAGGTCATACATATAGACCATTTCACAAGATGTAAACAACACTGGTCCAGAAGCACTTCCTGTTTCAGTTTTTTAACACTACATAAAAGCTGGGATAAAATACAACCAACAGAACATTTAAAACTGAATCAAAAAGTTAAACAAACATCTTTAAGATGTTTTCTTTACATTTGAAATAAAGAAAACAGTTACAAACTGAAACAGGAACTGCTTCTGGACCAGTGTTGTTTACATCTTGTGAAATGGTCTATACAGATAATGGCATGTGTTTTAAAATTTACAAAGAGACAATTTTATTTGCTTAAAAGTTGTTATTTATAGCTTATGCGACTTAATGGATTCTATATTTGTGTCTAATTTAATATCATTTTCTTACGAAAGAAGAAAGGAGACCATTGTTGTATTCGTATGCATTGAAGGGATAGTAGATATTACTCAAAAAAAATACTCACTCATAAGAAAATATTTCGATTTTTTTTTTTCTCTTTTCTTTGTGACCCTGGAATGCCAATTGGGTCCAACACAGTTGAGACCTTCAAAAATATCCTTCAACATGTGCTTCAACAGAGAAAGTCATGGTTTGAAACGAGATGAGGGAAAGTGATTTGCCATTTTTTGGTGAATTAATACAATCTGAGAACAGTTTCAGACATTATTAGGATCTTTTCTAAAACCACTGAAGAGGAGATTACTTAGCTTTTCTTAGAGGTGTAAAGAGTACCTGAAAACCATACATGGACACAGCAAAAATTACTACCATTCCAATACAATTTGAGTAAAAGTCATAGGTCTGGTTTCATAGACTAGATTAAGTCAGGATTAGGCTTTAGTTCAATTAGGGTGATTAAAGGAGTAGTTCACTTTTGAAAACTTTTGCTGATAATTTACTCACCCCCATGTCATCCAAGATATCCATGTCATTCTTTCTTCAGTCGAAAAGAAATTAAGGTTTTTGATGAAAACATTCCAGCATTTTTCTCCATATAATGGACTTCAATGGGAACCAAACGGTTCAAGGTCCAAAAGACAGTTTCAGTGTTCAGTGCAAACTGTTCAAAGGGCTTTAAACAATTCCAGACGATGAATAAGGGTCTTATCAAGCGGAGCGATTGCTCATTTAAAAAAAATAAATAACAAAGTTTAAGTTTTATAAGCTCAAATGCTCGCCTTGTTCTCTGATGCATGTTCGTGACTCTCCAGTTCGAATCGTTTATCAAAATGAACAAATCTTTTTTTGAGTCGTTTGGTTCATTCAACGAACCAAATAAACAAATTGACTCAGGAAAAGATTCGTTCATTTTGATGAACGAGTTCGAACAGGAGAGTCACAAACGTGCATCACAGAACAGAGCAAGGCGAGCATTTGAGCTTATAAAACTTAAACTTTGTTATTTTTTTTTTTAAATGAGTGATCGTTTTACTTGATAAGACCGCTATTCATCGTCTGGAATCGTTTAAAGCTCTCTGAACAGTTTGCACTGAACACTGAAACTGTCTTTTGGACCTTGAACCATTTGGTTCCCATTGAAGTCCAATATATGGAGAAAAATGCATAGAATAAGTCAAAAGAAATCAAGGCATAAGTCAAGGCTCAAAATAGCCACACACAAACACAGTAACATAATGAGGGTCCCTACATATAAACCAAAGCATTGAGAACTTTGGAAGTGTACAGACGGTTTAATTAAAAGATACTTTGTAAAGACAATACACTTAGCGTATACAGGCAGGAACCATCTTGGAAAACAGTCTCGACGAGTCGAACCACGAACGCCGTGCTAAGTGAGCTGAACTGTGACTTGGAATCTCGTGTATAAGTATGGGACCCCTTTTTCCCTTGAAGTTTAATAAACCAATATACTTCATGCATTTCCATGTAATTAGATTTCACAAACCTAATTCCGATCGACCAGCTCACTTACCACGGCGTTCGTGGTTTGATTGGTCGAGACTGTTTTCCAAGATGGCTCCTGCCTGTATACGTGAAGTGTACTGTCTTTATAAAGCATAAGGTACTCTATAAAGGACCCTCATTATGCTGCTGTGTTAATGTGGGCCTTGTTAGTGGTTTTAACAAACTTATTCTATGCCCTATACTAGCATTATAAGCTAAACAGTTTTTTAGAGATAAAACTCTTTACATTCGATTATCATGAAAACAAATCCCAGAGAACGGTAAACTTGGTTTATTAGACCAAAGATTCATTTTGCGCGGTTACGCTTTAACCAGCTCAGCCGCAGTAACAGCTCATATTAGCCAGCTAAACTTTTACTACCCTGTTAGAAAAAATATATAGTTCCATAGTTTCATGTGGTTCTCCCTCTCTGTATTATGGGTTTGCTATGTGGGGAGAAATGTGCTGCTGGTTACGTTTGTGAGACAATCAGCTGATTACTATTTTTATATTATATATTAAGACCCTTGATCCTCACCTGACTATGGCTTTGTATACTTTATCCATGATGTGGTTTATAATGGACTGTGGTACAGAAACAGTGACAATGTTACAGACTCTTGACTCACTCTGGCTATTCTCTGCCGTCTCAGACGACAAGATGTTTGTCCTGTTTTAGCCACCGTAGCTTCTTCGAAAGGGAGGGGTGAGCAGTGGGCTGAGGCCTTGATAAAAATCACACGCTGCACCTTTAAGAGGCTGCCAGTGAAAAAAAACAAACAAGAAATGGTTGATTTGTGAAAAGAACAATCACATGTTTATTTTCTAAAATCAAAACTGAACACCTCAAAAAATTGCAATAAATCAAGGTCGACAAAACAGCCTCTTAAACGTCTACACTCAACGCATTCTCACCCCAAGGCGTCACCTTTGACCATGCTTCAATATTTTTGACGTTTTAGGCGCCCTTTAGCGTCACTTACATGACGCGATCCTACGGCGTCATCTAAATGACGCTAAAGGAAAGCGTCAGTTAGAGGACGCGGTTAGGTTTAGGTGTGGGGTGGGGGTAAGGTACACGCGATTATAGGGCGTCATCTAACTGACGTTAAAGGGCGCCTAAAGCGTCAGATATTGAAGCATGTCCAAATGCTTCCCAAGGCGTCAGTTAAGTGACGCCTTGGGGGTGAGAATGGGCTGCTACACTTAATTCTCACTGAAGTTCACATGCTTCAAAATGCACGATATGTAGTACTTTTAATGCCCTGTAGATGGCAATATCACTTATTTTATTGCAGAAATAAACTGCTGCAGAAAAAGTTAGGTTCCCTGCAAAATGTAACAAGTAGCATTACTCATCACAAAATGTATTGGAGTAAAGGGTACATCTACCAACCCGATCTCACTGCAATTCGTACGAATTTTACGAGGTGGCTACTTCGTAACAATTCATACGACCTCACTCGTACGAATTAGTACAATTTTTGCTAAATCATACATATTTTACGAGTTGGCCAATTCGTATGAATTTGTACGAATGACCTACCCCTGACCCCACCCCTAAAACTACCCATCATGTGGGTTTAGACCAATCGTACGAATTCGTACGAGTGAGGTCGTATGAATTAGTACGAATTAGCCACTTTTGTACGTATTGGTTGTGAGATAGCGTTGCATATACTTATTAGTTGCATATAGTTGCAAGTGATCCTCAGTAAAACTACAAAGTATCCAAAAAAAATACGTAAGTACATTAACTAATTATATTTGCTAAAATATTTTACATCACTTTATATATATTTTTTTCAAGCTTGCATGGGCTTAAGAAAAAATATTCATTCACTCTCCACTCTCCAAAAGAAACTCATTTATCTCATTTATTTTTCTCTCCTGCATATTTCTTATACATTTGTTAATAATGAATTTGGCTTTACTCAATGAAAATCTCCTTTAAAATGTGGTTTTACATACACTTCTTCATTACTGTTACTTTATTTCACCTTTCCGAGTTTATCATGGCTCACATAGTCCCTGCAAAGCATCTATCTGAAGGTGTCGAGCTAGAAAGATGAGATTTCAGTGTGTCGTCCAAGTCTGACATCTTACTTCGCATGTGGAGAAGACTATAAATGAGATGGTTTTCACAGAAAACGAGACGGTTCAGCAAAAGAGAAGTCCATTCACTCCAACGACAACAGAATTGACGCTAACTCCCGGGCACCGTATGTCTACACCAGGGACTGCATGGCTTCTCACACAACAAAGTGCCAGCTGAACTAACATAACCTGGATTCAATTCTCCTGTAACCATTTCCCAACCAGTATCCACTGTGCGCAATTAGTACTGAGGCGTTTCGCCCCGGCCAAGAATCGTGGACTCTTTTTTTTTTTCCTCTATTTTTTTAACCATACCGAACCCGCCCCCTCCAGCCGCCAAAAAAACAGTCCAATTATAAGGAACAATTCATCAAGTTGCAAGCATGAGTCTTGGAATGGCGACAGCTACAGAAAAACAAAAAAAAATGTGCTTCTAACAGTAAGGGAAAATCTGTCTTTACAATCCCTAGGCTTCTCACTGCCAACTTTGTGCTGGCTGTGTTGGGTGAGCGGAAATGAAAGCGTGCTAGATTCTACCCCCCGAGGAATAACTCTAACCCTGCAAAGCGCAAATCAAACATACAATCGACGTCACAGGAAACCATTTTGAAGCCTAAAACCTCCCAATGGAAGATCCATTTGAGTACCGCGGGTGTATGCGAGCCGCTACGCCTCCCTCTTTCAAGGCTTCAGCCACAAAATAACCCAAACCATACCACACCGCCAGTGGTCTGAGGACAGAACCCCTTTCTCTTTCCCCCCGCTCCCTCCCTATCGTAGTTGTTTTTTTTTTCTCGCCATCCCATCTCTCATTCTTGTACTCGCTTCATCCAACACACGCAAAACTCCTTTTTTTTTCCCACTCTCTTTTGTCTGCAGCTTATCAACAAACACACAATTGTTTTAAACAAAAAGGCAATTGTGGATCAAGTTTATGCAGACTAGAGATTGAGGAATGGCAGCTCTTGATTAGAAGCACCAATTTGAATCAGGAGGTCATTTTTTCAAGACTCCCCTGCCCACAAACCAGGAGTTCTGGAGTCAGTAATGATCTGTATCTTATTGTGTTTAATTATCAAGGATCTGTGTGAGGCCTGGTGCCAAGCCCTTGAGCTTATGCCTTTAGAGGACCACATGTACCCACTCCCCCTTCCCCTTCTCAGCCTGCTTGACATTTTTTTTTAAAAAATGGGTTGAAAGGTCAGAACCTAAGCAATCAAAGAAGTTTGTTTTGGCACTGCCCCCCATTCCACTGGTTGGGGAGAGGCCTTGCCATCACCTTGCATGCCTCCCTGAGAAACAAACATGTCCTTAAAGATCACTGGGGTTGAGGCCACACATTTGGATCAGTCCAGGCATTGCATTCCAATCACCTATTGGTACTTCTTGAATGAGATCAGAGGGTGTGTGTGTTCGGCTGTTCTTTCAGTGATTAACAATGCAGTACTGCTTAAACTATTCCCAGCAATTTGTTTGAGTAAGGCCAAGGGGGGTGTGTGTGTGGGGCGTCACATATCCATTAAATCAAAAACCACAGCATTCTCAGACGTTTAAGAATCTCTAAAAGAAATCCTTAAACATTTATTGTATTTCCCACCTGATATCACTTAATCAGACTCTAATTTATCAAGTGACGTGATTCAATGAACCTTTCAGGTCCCCCAACTGGCTAAACTCTTCAGATCATAGTCCTGCTGTTTTGGTGGGATGTTGAGGCTCCTAGTAGAAGTCACTGTAAGAAGAATGAACATTGTCTGAATGATTCTCATCTCGATCAATCTATTAATTATCGATTTCACAGGAGCAGGTTGGGTGGCCATGCACGGTCAAGACTAAAACTCTAGTCTATAACCCATTTCTGTCACATTCAGCACATCAAAACAGCCGCCGTCCTTTGAGTTTCATTATGATTATTAGCTTGTTTAAAATGCAAATGCATTTATTGAACAGCTGCTTTGGACAAAGACCACCCAGTAGGGTATAGGGCATTGTTGATTGCAGATAAGCAGTAATGGGGTGCCGAGGGAAATTATTTGCCCCTCTACGGCACACCACTATGCAGGAGACTTAAAATAAAATAATGTCCCCATTTGACAAGACATCCATTTGAACAAACATCTTTTTCTGTGTTGAAATGTGCAACAAATATACAACAGTTCTGAGATTTGACCAATAATTGATGTTTTGGATCTGCAGGCTCTGGTTGGAAGGCTTTTTTCCCCAAGAAATAAATCAATGCAGGATGTGTTAAATCAACACACTGCTGTTTAATACGGTCATCGCTATTGCTTATTCAAGGGTATTAAATAATATGCTGGACAGCCACATTTTGTACTCATTACAGCTCAAAAGTTATTCACTAGTAATTAACTTGAGAACTACTACAAGTAGATCATTGAGAATTGATTCGAATGAGAGTTGATGTCAATGAATTAATCATTCAGGCTGGTTTTGTGAACCTGATCAACCAGTTCATTGAAAGGATCTGACATCACTAAGCAAAGACTGCAACACATTCTCATCCTTTGGCGTCATATAGGTGACGCCATATGACATTTCGTCGAAATAATATGCACATGGCACCCTTTAGCGTCAATATAACACACACTGTAATGGGTAGGTTTAGGTCTGGGGAAAATAAAATAAAAATAATACTATAATTATATATACTGTATATATATATAATTATTCTGTCTTACTCTCATATAAATCTCAGCGCGCTCTCGCTCTGTAAAACCTTGTTTATACTCGACGCGTCCGTTCGCTTTCTGTCATCTCCTCCACCACTGTTTGCGTCAAATCTCTTACTATATAGTACCACCCCTTGCAAGGCAACAGAGTCCTCCGATTTGCTAGAATAAGTCATGGTAACCTTCCCCTGATTGGGTAAGAATAACATTTCTCCATCGGCAATTTTTCCATTGATTGTTGCTTGCCAAACAACATCGATTTCATTGGTCTTTGACGGTGTGTATACAAGCCGGGTATCTCCTGGTGTCCGGTTATCACTGTTTTCAGCGGAATCTAAGGAAGACGCCAAAAAAAGACCGCACCTCTCTATCATGAATAGTTTTTAAGATAAATACACATTTGTAAAAGTATGTCATTTTGGGCGGTACCGCCCAATCTGTCCCCAGAGGGTTAAAGGCCAATTTATACTTCTGCGTAGGGTGCGCGCAGTAGGTGCGGCGTAGCATACGCACAGACGCGTACCATACCACGTACCCTTCGCCGTAGCCTGACGCGCACTTCCTCAAAAATGTAAGTACATGTCGCGACGACGCGGACCACAAGATCTGTGATTGGTCGGCTTGGTAGCATCGCGTTTCCTCCTACGCATTTCCGCACCTACCATCTCCTCTGACGTCTTCTCTCATTTCTGCGTTTTAGTTTTAGTAATTTCACTAAAATTACCTGTTTTTCCAACTCCAACATGATCCACTCTTTTTCAGTCGCCATTGCTTGTAGTAACCTAGCCGCGAGGAATCTAAACACAGTGGAACATTTAAACCCTCTGCCGCCAACTAGCGTTTCGGAGCAGTACTGCAGAGCAACCAAGACCTGAACGCAGAAGTATAAATGCTCACGACGGCGTCGCCTGTGTGCGTAGCCTTCGCTGTACACTACGGCGTACCCTCGACGCAGAAGTATAAATTGACCTTAAGGTTTGACTAAATGTCAACAAGTGCTGAAAGCGTGTACACAGCTGTTTTGCCACATATCTTAAGGACATTTGGTTTACAGTTGTGTTGGGTTTGTTTCTTCTTTTGATTCTGAAAATATCATTCCACCCATCTGGGAAAACTGTTATGGTACGGCGCTGAAAAAAAACCCCTGCTATTGCTAACTGCTACTGCTATTCATCTGACAAGCCAGTTGTTTACATTAAATAATCTCCCAAATGGAGGGGAAGTTCACTTACGTACTAGTTATTTGTATACAATGGTATATTAGTAATATGGGAAGGTGGACATAATCTAAGATCGATCTCCTTTGAATACAGCTGTGCATATGGGCACTTCAACAGAGCATCCAGATGGCCTAAAAGCACTGCTGCTTGTGCACTAGGCCACGACAGAAAATGTGGGGTGACAGAGTGCATTGGCTGAGCTCAAATGAACCAACAGCAACCTGGGGGTGTCAGGAATGTCTATGGCTCCTGTCCAATACTCCCGCTCACTATGGGCCTGCTCTGGTTGTCTTAGAGTACATCTTTCAGAGACACTAAAATGTGTAGTGCGTGCAGGGTTTTTTCACAGGATTTGTTTTCGCCGCTATTTTTAGGAAGAGTATTTATCAGCCCATCGTTTGCTAGAGATCACTCAAGATGGCACCATGCCGCCTGGACCCAAAGAAGCATCAATATTTTTGCTTGAGTTCTTGAAGCTCGCCAAAATTAAAAACCTCTCCCATTACCTTCGTGATCAACACTAAAAAAATGAGTGTTGTCAGCGAGAAATTCTGCTGGGTTTGAAGCTGTGGGGAGATGATGTTTATTTTAAAGACCCAGATGTGTCTCTCCAAGGTTTAAGTATCACTGAAAAACAGCCACATCCATGAGTCAAGAATGACAACATATTTTATTATCAGGGGACGGAGCCCCTATTACAGTATGAAACTGTAGCAGACCACACAGGATGCTTGCAAAAGCTTACATTTATTAAATGGTCAATAAACGTGATATATTCATATTGTTGAAAAGGTTAGTTTATCTTTTTTGATAGATCTTATAAATTCTACTTCTCTGAGAGAAACAAGCCACAGAGTTTGTAATAGGTCATCCGGGCAGTGCGTATTTGGAGAAAGCGTAAAGATACTCCCAACCAGAAGACACTTTGCAGGTATGCACTCAAGAAGCCAAACATTTGGCCCAAAATCGGCCCTTTTGCGCAATTTTAAGGAGGAAGAATACGGCATTACACACAGTCAATCTCATGTTACAGCTAGTAATGGGAGTGCAGAGTTTTGTATATGTCATCTTCTATCTTAAGGCAATGATGTCATGTTAGCGTAAAAAATAGGGTCATACCCACTGAATGAAAAGGAAAGGCAAAGAGAGTCTGTGTTAAATATTCAGCCCTCTTCCATTAGCTTTTCATGGACGGACAGCGAACACGGCTCACACACTGTCAATTTCAGAAGACATTAAAGAACAAAGAAGGTCACAAAGGAGATTAGAAGGCAAACGAGCGTGTGCATTGGATGGATGGCCAATCTAGTTTTCAATAATGATCCATCCCCCATCATTCCTCATTTTGGCATTCTTTTCCCAATTCTAATGTCACATTTTGTTTTTATCACCAGTAGGGGAGCACCATTTTAAAAACAAAGCATAAATCCTGGAAAGCAGCCATATTACTCCTATTACTGCTGGTCTGAGATCAAGGATCCAAGGCTTCCCAAATCCAGAATATTATGGCCAAAATAAGTGTGTTAGGAACATTATGTTAACAAATCAGTAAATCTGTGCCAGCTGTGTGTGTAAAGCTCAGTTAAATGCATTGTGTTTCAAGGTTTTTATAAGGTTTGGGCAAGAGAGGGAGAGTTGATTGGATTGTCAAGGGGAGGGATGCTGGGACGAAGGGGGCCAACCTTGGCAACCATTGCAAGACTTCCCGAATATAACGTGGACTCTTCTTAATCTTTCAAGCAATGAGGATACTGGACAAAAAAAAAAAACGAAGGTTCTTTCTTCGCTGTCCAGCTGCTCCCTTACAAGGAATTTTTTGTCTTAAAATCAAAATTCTTTATTGCAGTACAGGGGGTACTTGACTACAAGTACAAAACAGTGGGCAAGTGCTATCAATATTGACATTCTCCCTGGCGAACACCAGGTTGGCTGAGTGAGGTAAGCCTCTCTGGTATGAAAACTGGCAAGCAGTTATCCAACACATCTGTGGGGAATACCTAACTCTAGAGACAACAGGGTTGAAGAAAACACAAAAACAAGTCATGTTGTACTGTTTTATTAGAATTGAAGTATGCACCAGGAACAACATTAACAGTATGATTTTGCATGAAGAACTGGAGTCACTTCATTAGATTGACAATTTTACCGCAACTAGTTCATGAACCGTCTTGAAGATTCACAGGGGGGAAAAGAGAAAAAAAATATTGGATGAACTTTAAACAAAAGGAAGTGCATGTTCAAGAACTATGCAAGGAAGATCTTTGTTCGAGCAAGTTTCTGAGACCTGTGGGAGGACAACATAACCTGACTTTCATGACAAGGCAGATGCTCAGGAGTAATCGTATGCTTTGTAGACATTCGTAATTTCTGACAGAGCACAATTTTATTGGAGTAATGGGTTTCCAAGCCTTCTCTCAGGCAGTCCGTCTTTCCATCAAGTCAGATCAGATCACTGCAAACGGCCCTCTATAGACGTTAGTCAGATCACTGTAAATGGCTCTCCCTGCACAAATACATAATCTACAAAACACCACATTCTTCATTCAGCTGTTGCCTCTCTAAAGTCATTCTTCATTCAACACTTGTCTGTCTAGAGGCCAAACCATTCAGTAACTCCTCCTCTTCTGGGATCTGGTTTCTGCCTCTGACGCTCGTCCTCCATGAACTTCTCCTGCATCTCCTCAACAGAGCCCTCCTCGTTCTTCCTATCTTTCTCAGGAAAGATATCTGGGAACTGGAAGGTTTGCTGCTGAGCCTGCAGGAAACACAGGAATTGTTAAAGGTTTAAAGGAAGATTACAAAGAATGTCTGTCATTAACATTCATAGGTTCGCAACAGAAAGTCGTCACTGAAGTTGGCTACTTCAGCTCCAATGTCCATGTGTTGGGGGAAGGGAAGGAAATTTACATAAAGTGGGTAGGGGGTGTGTTGAGGGGGGATTGCCTGAGTACAATGTACAAAGACAGAAAAGTAAATTGCTCATCAATTTCTCTTCACTGGACAGAAGAGTGTGGAACACTGGCCCTGAAATAATCACCATCACCATATCTCAGGGGCCTGGTCCTTATAGAATACAGGTAAACTTCATTGTAGAGACAGGTGGGGGGCATGGTATCATATTTGACAGCAGAAAGACACTGTGCTGGTGCCACCAATCATATCAGACCTGGAAGACATCCCACTCCATACCGGAAATCATTAATATTGTTCCAAAGATAAAACAAGGTGCGGCAAGCAGGAGTAAACAGGCATTGCAGTGAGTTTACAGCTAATGAAAAGCAGTGCCTTTCTGAAACAAATGCTTCTATTGGGATGATCTATTATTTTGTCCTGTTTTTTTAAGTGTGTAAAATGACCAAAGAATAGTGGGGGGGAAAACAACAACAAGTGAACCAACTAAAATCAACAGCTTGGCCTCCAAAACTCCGTAGTGGCGCTCAATCTCTACCAACTAGAAATGCAAAACCTCACACTATAAACAGTGTCCAGCCAAATAAAAGAACAAGGACCAAACCTATTAAAAACAGGACCTTAGTAACAAGAGTACTAAAATGGATGCCAAAAATGTCTGTTCCTTCACCTGTAGTAAACTCTCCATGAAAAAAAAAAAAAAAAAAACTGGGACTGAAGACTGGAAAGGGGACCCGTTTGCATGACAATCCAAGAGTGGAGTTCAAAAGTTTGGATTTTCAAGGCATGGAAGAGGAATGATTTTAAAAAAAAGTCACCACATGATTGTTCAACATATTCAGATCAACAAAACATTAAAGGGGTGATGAACTGAGAAATCAAATTTTCCTTGAGTTTTGACATCTAAGAGGTCATCATATTATAAGAATATAAAGTTTCAGAAGTGAAAACGTCCTTGTTAGTCCAATAAAGCTTTTATTGACACCAGCCTCAGCAAACGACTCGTTTTTCAAAGTGGGGAACTATGACGACAAAGAGGATAAAACACCACCCCCGCAGAAGAAGATCAATGCTTACTTCAACATGGCTGGTTTAGCCCAGCCCACCGATTCGAGCATTACACGCATAGGTAAATAACATAGGCCTACCTCCGTTCCTCGTGATGACAAACCGGATCAAGCTACCGAGCAATACAAAATATTGTGCAGTGCCTGGCTGTGGAAGAAGACAGTCGCTGCATAAGCTTCCTCTGGATTCCAATAGGACTGCATGGATAAACTTAATTTTTAATGACGTTCCAGCTGATGAGGTAAAACATCGTCCGTCTGTTCGCTTCATTTCAATGAGGATTGTTTTGTGAACAAGACTGGATTTGCTGATGCTGACCCATTAATATTAAAGAACGCTGCTGTGCCGTCTATATTGGATCCGACAGGAATGGTGCAACACACGAACTCTGGGTCGAACATGTATGGGCGAATCATTCCAGTTGCCATTTTACAACATTGGACGTTTTCAAAACAATTTCCCCAAGTGCATCGACTGGTGAGTTGAAACTCATTATAATATGCAAAACTGTTATCCACTCACAGCAGTGGGTGTTTACTTCCAAGTCTTCAATGCGAGACGCCCATAAAAACTGACCGTTTTTCAGGTAGGCTCAAAACTAGGGTACAAAATAGCCTATTACCTATTCATTTCGATGTTTTTAAATGTAAAAACCAAGCGAATGTCATAAGTTGACCTCGGACAACAATATGATAAAATTTAAAAAGCCAGTTCATGACCCCTTTAATGTAGCTTTAAAAAGTGCCTTATGGTCTGCACGGATGTTGTGTAGAAACTCTTTTCTCAAGCTACGGCAAGCAATTTCACAGTATGATTTACCAAAGAGAACAGCAATAATATTACCATTTCAAATGTAAGTGCTGCATATTCATGCTTATTGTGTAATATTATGGAAATGTGGACATGGTCTTTAGGAATAGAATGTTATATATTATCCTGAAAAGTGCTGGAAGAAACGATTGGGCACTGACATGCCCCCAACCCCAATGTGTAAAAGAAAAAGAAAGAAAAGTTATAGGAAAAAGGAAGACTAAAGCATGGAACAAAAATGTTGTTGTTGGGTTCAACCCAAAATCTGTCTCTGTTATAATAACCCTCCCTCCCCCATCCCTCTATAATTCTGGCCCTGAACTTACACCATAAACTGTACATTCAGTGGCATAACATCAGGCATAGACATGCTTATTCTGAGCCCCTGTGAGCAAGAGAAGTTTCTTATTATATTGAGTTAAAAGGATAGTTCACTTTGAAATTAATTTTTATGTTTTATCTTACCTCAAGGGCATCCAAGATGTAGGTGTCTTTGTTTCCGCAGTATTTTCAATTTTGATATTTTTAGGTCAAACCGTTCTCGTCTGTCAGTCATATAATGGAGGTCTATGGAGTCCACCTCAAAGAGCATGCACAGAGAAGTCCAAATTAAACATGATTTAATGACTCATACTGTAAATGTAAGTACACATTGATGGCCTAAGACACGAAACGAGTGGTTTGTGTGAGAAAACGAACAGTATTTATATCGTTTTTACCCCTTGTAATCACAGTCACGTCCAAGTACTCCAAGGGCGAGGGCGCTTCTGTCTGCGCAAGCGCCGGAAAGCCCCGGAAGTGATCTCTCGTGCGTGTACGTCACTCATTGTTTACACAGAGATTTCGGAAGTTTTACCTTTCACTGTGAAGATCTAAACATATTTAGATAAACAGGAAATTGCAATGGAAGACGATTTTGATATTTAGATCTTCACAGTGAAAGATAAAACATCCGAAATCTCGGTGTAAACAATGAGTGACGTACATGCGATAGAGATCACTTCCGGTGCATGCGCAGACCGAAGCGTCCGTGCAGTCAGATCACTTCTTGGACGTGGCTGTGGTTACAGAGGTAAAAACGATATAAATACTGTTCGTTTTCTCACACAAACCTCTCGTTTCGTGTCTTAAGCCATTAAATCGTGTCATTCGAGTAATTAAATCGTGTTTAATTTGGACTTCTCTGTGCATGCTCTTTGAGGTGAACCCCATAAACCTCCATTATATGATTGACAGACAAGAACGGTTTGACCTAAAAATATCAAAATAGAAAATACTGCGGAAACAAAGACACCTACATCTTGGATGCCCCTGAGGTAAGCTAAAACATACCAAAAATTTATTTCAAAGTGAACTATCCCTTTAACAGCAGAAAAAAAGCAGTGTCAAAAACATTGAAAAAAAAAAGAACAGGATGTTTCATTTTAGTCTTTTGCACCATGGTTTCTGAAGACAGGTGTGTTATTGCTTAAAGGGTTAGTTCACCCCAAAATGAAAATTAAGTCATTAATTACTCACCCCCATGCTGTTCCAACCCCGTAAGACCTTCGTTCATCTTCGGAACACAAATAAAGATATTTTTGATTGAATCTGAGAGCTAGATCAGTCCTACATAGACTGCCTAAGGGACTGGCTCTTGACGGCCCATAAAGTCATTAAAGAAAAGGTTTAAATATTCCATGTGCCTACAGCGGCTCAATTATAAGTTTATCAAGCGACGAGACTACTTTTTGTGCGAAAAAAACATAAATAACGACTTTATTCGACTATTCTATTACTTCCTTATGGCCGCATGCGCGAGAACTGAGACGAGGACGTTCTCATTCGTCTACTTCTTGTTACCGGCTGCTCACCGCTTAGGAGTTTTACCGCCACCTACCGTATAAAATGATGATCCATATATAAGGCGCTCCGGATTATAAGGAACACTGTCGTTTTTTGAGAAGATTAAAGGCTTTTAAGTGCACCTTATAGTGCGGAAAATACACAAATTGAAAAGCGTATGTACAGCGCGCATCTTCCTCTGCTTGTAAACAGAAAGTTTTGCGCTTCCAGCTATATCAGCACATCATCTTATACGGTAGGGGGCGGTAAAACTCCTAAGTGGTGAGCAGCCGTTAACAAGAAGTAGACGAAGGAGAACGTCCTCGTCTCAGTTCTCGCGCATGCGCCCATAAGGAAGTAATAGAATAGTGGAATAAAGTCGTTATTTATGTTTTTTTCTCACAAAAAGTATTCTCGTCGCTTGATAAACTTATAATTGAGCCGCTGTAGGCACATGGAATATTTAAACCGTTTCTTTAATGACTTTATGGGCCGTCAAGAGCCAGTCCCTTAGGAAGCCTATGGAAGAGTGATCCAGCTCTCAGATTCAATCAAAAATATCTTTATTTGTGTTCCGAAGATAAACGAAGGTCTTACGGGGTTGGTACAGCATGGGGGTGAGTAATTAATGACTTAATTTTCATTTTTGGGTGAACTAACCCTTTAAAATAAATTGGACTAATGCCCTAGCAATTACTAAGAACACCAGAGCAATGATCTAGCAACATCCAAGCAATCATCTTGTCCCAGAACACCTTAGAACCCACTAAGGACAGAAAAGGATGTCAGCCAACTACAGCGGCGGCAAATTTTATACGGCCAAGCAAAACTCACAATTGTATATATATATATATATATATATATATATATATATATATATATATATATATATAAATGCCAACCAAAGGTGGAAGGGGAGTGTTCAGAGAACCTCTTTGAAAGCAGTCCTTATTTTGACAATTACATTTGGTGTCGATGGTGTCTCACAGACATCACACACTTCAACTTGAATAGCCCAACTTTAGACTAAATTAACCACCAGTACTCTTGGTGAACTCAAATGACTCACATCCCACAATCACTTCCACGATCAGTCAAACAGGAACAGCTGGCATGACTTGGGCCAGTCTGAAAGGATTAGCAGTAGATGGGGTTTCCGTATATAAAGCACCACCCTCTCCTCTTTAGTCACTGCCTTATCTCCACTGTTTGCTCTTTGACAATGATTGCTGAACTATTAGACAGAAGCAGAAGCTCCAAAATGTGTCCTCTTGATATTCCCATAGATGAGGGGAGAAGAAAATTAACAAGTTAACCACAAGAAAAAAAAAACTGCAAGAACAATCAAACAGAACGAACTGGTTGAGGAATAACTAAGAGTTTGTAAAACTGAAATGTACTATATCAAGTTAATTAGCAAAAATCCTTCTGACAGACTGGTATCGAGACCTGGGCGTATGCCGATTTCTCCTCAGAGACATTCATTTTTCTCCTCATGTTTATATCTATTTCTCTTTGGCCAATTGCAGCGGCAAGAATGAAACAATGACGATTGTGATTTATTTTGCATCAAGGAGTTAAAGCTACAAGTTTTTTTTTTTTTTTGCAAGGGGTCGCTTACCTACAATAACAAAGGCAAAGGTTTATGACGCATAAGCGGAACTATGAAACTTGTCGTCATGCCGATGGATCTAATAATGTTTATGGATGAGTGAATACATTGGATACGTAGGGCGCGATTGCTAATGAGAGACAGATATCAACGCCCAGACTGATCTCATGAAATGGCGTATGTGTGACACGCCAATTCGTATTTCCATTTTTCTTGGCGTGCTATCAACACGCATAATCGCTTTTCAGCGTGTTTATGAACGCCGTTGACCTAACGTTACATTACTGTATATATAAATATATGACCTACCCCAACCCTGTCCCTAAACCTACCTGTCATTGGGTTTAATATAATTTATGAGTCTTCCCGTTACCATCCTAGGGAAAAAAAAATATCGCTCTCCAAATGTAGATCTACATTTTGCTTCGTTTCGCTCGGACATTTAACAGTGTGTACATACACGCGGAATCACTCGGACATTTAACGGCGTAGACATACACGGATACACGCGGATAGCTCAAAATGCGTATAGATAACACGCCACTTGACTTGAAAGTGGCGTGTATGTTTACGCAAAAGTCATAATGTCACGTTGCAGCGCCACACGCGAATCCTACGGATATAAAGTAATAAGGACATTTCATTCTACTGAACTACTCGCACAGCTAAACGTTTTTGACGAATTAAACTTG
Source organism: Pimephales promelas (assembly GCF_988280905.1). Taxonomy (NCBI): domain Eukaryota; kingdom Metazoa; phylum Chordata; class Actinopteri; order Cypriniformes; family Leuciscidae; genus Pimephales; species Pimephales promelas. The sequence goes on from NC_142793.1 coordinate 9,764,715, forward strand.
TTTGCTGTTGTCTACACTATCACACTAAACTGCATTTGAGTGTGTTGAAAGTTATTCTGTGTTAGTTTGTTGGCTGTATGAGATTAGCAGTAAGCTAGATCAACATTAGAATAACATACTGATCATATTCTAGCATTTCATGATGTTAAACTATATAATATTGATTGTTTTTTTTTGTACATTTGCTCATCTGTACAATAAAGTGCGCAAGAGCGGTTAGCCACAGATCTATCAGCATCTCAAACGCCACACCGGTATTGATCCTTGTTTTATTTCTCCTTTTGTCCCAAAGTCTGCTAGCCGTGGTCCATAATGTTTGAACGAAACAACAACAGCGTGAGCATGCCGATAGACGTAACGCAGTTGTCCACGTCTGTCCCCATGGTTACTATTGCAGTACACAATGGGAACTTTTGAGAAATTGTAAGTACACAACTGCAGGAAATCTACCACACTGTACATAAGTGATTTTGGGATATTTTATTACAAAAATTGTACCTTTAATGTCAGAAAGAACTATGTAAATCTGTTCTATGTATGTGACTCCATTTTCAGGATGTTTAGTGACGAGGGGATATTTGCGTAATGTTGGAAGTCTATTAACAAGTTCATTACCATACAGGGGAGCAGGAAATGTATGGAGATGCTTGTAAACAGCTCTCTTTGCCAGTCTCACTGGGTGGGCCACACTGCTACTTCCTCTAAGTCTACAGTCTTAGCTGACAACCAATACTCACGAACCACAGATATTTGGCTGCTCTAAGATATCTCATATCTCTTGGTCTTGACACACACCATACATAAAAAATGAGCGTGAATCAAGCCAAAAGAGTCAACAATGGTGGGACAGTGAAGACAGGCTCCTGATAAAAAGATTTGTAGCTTTAATGGTTTTTGCAATTCACAGTGGTAAATTCAGGGCAGTTATATGGCTAGACAGAAATTCCAAGGATAGTCTCAGAAGCGAGGACCCAGGTTGGGACAAACAAATGGAAAACTCCCAGACTTCACCACAAGGGAGGAGTCAGATGTTCTCAAAGAGTGCTTGACCTCTACTCCATCCCAATAAACTCGCAAATTTGGTGCGACCTTAAACCACGGTGACCAACAAAATGCTATGTGGATGGGTTTGTTTATGTAAAAGTATGATTGTGTTTAAGTGGAATGCAGCCCATGTACAATCCAAAAACTTTAAAACGATATAGACTATTGGGGACTATTTTATATTTGATCTGAATTTGCGTTGTATATTATGTTGGAGAAACACCAAAATCATATATTTGATTTGCAGAGAACACAATGTGCAAGTTGCTTTGGATAAAACCATCTGCCAAATTTGTAAATTTAACATAAAAGAGCACAGTAATAATGAAACCGAAATAGGTAATTCCATACTATGGCTCAGGTATGGAATGGGATGAATAAGGCACTGGTCAGTTTTTGTCCCAAAGTTGTTGCTCCCTCTATGAAAAACAGCGTGGACCAATAGCGCTAATGTAAATCATTTCAGAGAGAACGAAGGATCTGGCCCATCTGACGCCAAGCTGGTTCATTGCCAGTCTTTCTGTCTGCCCTGCTTCACTCTGACGCCTTGACTGCCTCCCAGCAGAGGACCATCGTTTGTGCATAAACACTTCCTTTGGGCATGGATACAGTGGCCCAGCTGTCAAAACCTGACCGGCCACAGCAGTAGAGAACATGATTCATGCAATGCGTTCCCTATGCCAAGACCACGGCTACCCTGCCAAACATATGTGGGGGTCCAGAGCCTTTGTTCCCAAAACCACTCTAATGAATCTTCAACGCCAAGGAAAAGTGTGTAGAGGGAAAAAAATTAAACAAAACATATTATATTTCCTCAATGAGGGCAGCTATAAGCCAGACGTTTTTGTACCCTTACTGTAAAACAGAAGCATGTTTCCACTGCAACTCGGGAACTGTTCGGCGTAGACAATCGGCTGGCTTGTTAAATCATTATAGTCAAGCCGCCAAGTGGTCAGTCTAAAGTAAGGGGCGGCAAAGTCTCCATTCAGAGTGGTATCAGCCCTTATGTCATTTTAAGCCACTGAGTCACTCATTCCATGATCGCAGCGATGACAGTTGCGACCAATCGACTTGTTCAGACTTGCCCAAGTCCTGGCTATTTTTTGGTTCTCTAGGATATTGGACCCTGTCAACAGCAATCAAAGATAAACCCTACATTCGCATATAGAGTCTTAAACCTTTCCCTAAACTCTGCTGTGCACAATACACAAATAGAGAGGGAAAGGCAAAGTCAGAGACAGAGATAGAAGTAGGAGGAACATTGAGGGGGTGATAGCATAACAGGAAAAGCATTGCTCGTATCTGAGTAACTTCTTTTGAAAATTTGACTGAAAGAAAGCTGGGTGGTGCCTGGACATTTTGAGTGAGATAAAAACAGTAACGGGGTGGTAAAAGGTCGGGTACAATCAGAGCAGTCAGTTTGAAAGAAATGCAAGAAACACACAACTTATAAAGGGCATGGAGTGGAGGTGGAGGGAGGGACTTCAATATCATCTCCTTTGCTTTGCGTCTGCTGGCACTCACAGAGGCTGTCTCGTAGTTGACATACACTGGGGAGCTGAGTGTGTGTGTGTGTGTGTTTTCTTCAAACAGGATGCCAGAGACCCCGCTGGCCTTTCCATTATTCATGCTGTGTTTCTTTCATCCGAACACAGCATTATGAAAGTCCTTGTGGTATATGAAATACTGTACATTTGTAAAAAAAAAAAAAAAAGGTAGTAAAATAGACTATTCTTCCTAAAATGCCCTACACACACCCAGTTGATAAATGGTGTCAATGTTTCTTTCCACCATTGAAATAAAGACCATACATTTTATCTTTTCTATTTTACAATGATATTTCCTGTTCTACGTATAAATCACACCTTTTATGTTCAATAATCACACTTACCTTGTACATTTTTTATTCTACAATGACAAACTTAACTTATACATTTGCTACAATGATGAGCTTTCGTTGTATCTTTTCTAAAAACTTACCTTCTACCTTTTCTAAACGACAAACTTACCGTGTGCCTCTTCTATTCTACAATTATAAACCTGACTCACATTGTTTGGGAAATCAATACTTCAAAACATGTTTGAAGACATTCAACACATGAATTACTTAGACATGTCAGATTTCTTCTTTAATTACAGCACTCTGAACTGCAAGGAATCCATGACGGCAACGTTGTAGGGTCCTACAATCAACACCACTGAAGCCAAACGTTGCCATCTAGTGTTGATGCGATCACAAGGTGAACATTTACAAGCCTTCAAAACTCAAAGCAGCAAAAATGGCAAGGGTGTAAATTTGTGCAGGGTATTGGGGGAGATGTGTGTAACAGGAAGGAACCCATTTGAATAGAAAAATAATGGTATGCCTTAGCAAGGTTGAGTTTCAGTCAGTTTTGTTCAGTGGTAATTGAGCAGAGTGTGCTCACAAGTTCAGGTGGAACATTGCGATCCGATCTGAAAGGTAGCCTGGCTACCAGCTGATCTAGACCGAAACACGGCGCGAAAAAATAACGACACAGCAACAAGCTCTCAAACAACAACAAACATCCATTAGTACCAACAACAGTTGCCTTGTCTTGCCAAACATTGATGCTTGCAACAAGACCCTTGTGGAAAAAAGCAGGGGGGATGAATATAAACTGTTGCTGTCGACAAATGGGCAAACTTGAGAGTTCCCACAAAAACTTTGCTTTGTGGGGCAGTAAGTGTTTCAATGATGAACGTAATCGAGCAAAACGTCAGAAGTCTAAAAATTTATCCCAGTGAAATCTTCAGTTCAAGGGGCATCTGATCCTGATTGGGTGCGTCTATACACTGCAAAAATGAAAACGACTGAATATGTTAAATCTAATCAATAAAAATTGAGGCAACAGCTTACAATCAACATTATTAATTAAATTTAACAAATTAGAATTGAGTAATAATTAACCAAATTAAATTACTTAAAAGTTAACCATTTAAAATGAGTAGAATATACACATTTTTTAAAAACGAAAATATCGGAAAAATACTGACGTCAAAGATGAATTAAGAACTCTTTTTTTTATTGTCATCATTGAAGACACCTGATGATAACAAGCAGAGTCACTGAAGGAGAAAACCGTAATTTTTAAGTCACCATTATGGTGATCAGTGTGTGTTTTAGTTGGGCTCTTGACCCTTAAATCATTAACTTTAGATGTTGTTTGCCTGTTATACGTGAATTATAACAGCCAGATGATCTTCACTTTAGGAATTCATTTGGTTAATTTTTACTCAATTCTAATTTTTAATTAATAATATTGATTGTAATTTCAATTTTATTGATTAGATTTAACATACTGTCATACAAATTTTTTCCGGTATTTAAGTACTCATTTTAAATGGTTAACTTTTTGGTCATTGATTTGGTTAATTATAACTCAATTCTAAATTGTTAAATTTTATAAATAATTTTGATTGTAATCTTTCGCCTCACTTTTATTGATTAGATTTAACATATTCAGTTGTATTCATTTTTACAGTGTACAATAAATTGTCACGTCCATTATACCAACCAACCAGGAAAACTTCAGACACGACATCAACAAACAGAACTTTAATACTGGGACCAAACAGGTCACAGCCTTGCAAAAAGACGCACAGGATAGCATTGCATCTGACTAGCAAAGCGGTCGTACGCATAACTTTTATATTGTCTTAAGATTTTATGTTGCTTAAGATTTCCCTGACCCCTGTCTGGACCTCCCTGTTCTGGCACAGCTCCAAGGTGCCCTCACTCACCTCGCTTCATGTGTTGACTCCATCCGCAACTCTCTCAACCTCCTTGATGAACTCTCTCTCCTTCACACTCCTCCCCACTGTGGGGAGGTCTGATGAGAGAGTGGCCGTCAAGAAACCGTACTAACAGACAACTTTTTTCTGCGAGCCTGGAGTTTGTAAAATCTGGGGGTTCAGAGAAAGGGGAGTTGTAGAGAGAGTTCTTCACCGTATTGGAATATTAGCTGATGTAGTGTGTTGGGGGATGGGCCGACGGGGGGAACCATTGAGGGTATCCAACCACAGAACACTCCCCCACATGTGGTGTCAATTAGGAACAATCTTGTTTTTACCCACCACTGAATAGAAAGGAGGGTTTTTCTTGGGCAGTGTTTTTTTTTCTCTTTACAGACCTGCTGGAGGAGAGGAAAAAGGCCGGAAATTTGGTTTCATATCAGTGTTTTTGTTTTTTTGCCACAGTCTGAGATTTTTTAGCTTGCATGTTATTCACACATAAATAAGCATGGCTTTCTGAAAGACTGAACAACAAGGAAGTGATTCTCTCCTCAAGTGTTTAAGCAAACATGGCACTGTATCTGAAATAAGACGAATGTCAGGAAACTAACAAGGTTAAATTGACAGCGCAAAGCCACACAGGAAGTCATTCAACTATTGTCATGAGGAAGTTCACCTTTAAATATTCATTGGCGTTTCAGTTATGTATCCCATTACAAGCTGCTCTGTTTTGACAACTTTAATTATTTATCCCTGCCTTGATTGATGGCTAAAAAAAACAAAACACACTAAAAACCATAAAGAAGCAAACGCAGTTTTCGCGAATGATTCAAAGAAGATTAGATTAAAGCATTTTCACGCCGGCATACTTCAAATACACCCGGTCTCAACAGCCCAGGGCTCGGCCCAAATGCAGGTGTGAACCCAGCAGTGTGGTTCGCCACTGGATCGCGACCAACGTTAACGTTCTGTTCCCCCAAGAAACAACTCTCCCATCCACCCATAACAATAACCATAGCTTCTCTGAGAACTTAACTCTCTGTACTATTAATCCAGCATGAAATCTGGCACGTAACCAAAGACGACCTTTTGCCTTCTTGGCCAAAGCAAGAACCCGAATCCAACATCTTTCTCAGGAGGGCAGGGAATAATGTGTGGGAGAGACAGAAGCTAAACAAGCAGTCCTGGGACTTTGAGGTGAGGGTTTCGCATCAAAGAGTACCAGTGCCTCAAGGTTTTTATTGAGGGAACATAAGCTGTGACAGGCCCTCAAAACAAAGAAGAAACAAAAAAGTAGGGCTCAAATGCCCAAGCATCCCATTTCTCAAGGGAGTCTTGTTTTGTTTAATAACTTACATAAAATTAAAAAATGCATCCGACCAGACACCTCTAATAAAAAAAAAGGTTATTTTACAGTTGACGTCCTTCACTCTGAATTGTCAAAGCCAAGATAGCCAGGAGGGACCTCAAGAACAGACAATAACTTTCACAATGCACCCTTCAAGTGTGGGCCCAAACAAGACAACACTCACCAGTTGAACGTACGCCACTTTGTAATCTGGCTTCTTCACCCGCTGGTTTAAGTGGTTTCTTTTCTTGTTTGAACCTTGGTAGGAGAAAAAATTGGAAGTGATTAACATTTTGTAAAAGATCAATAAATAACAATTGCATAAATAGACCAATTAATACCATAATTAGGGGAGTAACGGTATATGTATTCGTATTGAACCGTTTCTGTTCGAGGCTTCCGGTTCGGTACGCATACAAACGTACCATTTTTCCTGCCGACAAATTTCGTGCTGGCACAGCCACCACAATGTTGCGCAACATCAAATGGCTAGCCTAATGAAAGTGGAACGAAACTGCGCTACTCATTATGTGCTTCACAGATCGTTTATCAGTTCGGACCAGCAACATCAGTGCAGCGCGAGCCGATCTCGATCAAGCGACACTGTTACTACACAGCGCTAAGAGATCCAGTTAATAAAACATTTCAATTCGCCACTAAAGTAATAACATCGCTGCGAGATCTAGTGAGGAGCATTCACATTTCTCCGTTAGTTCACTTTGAAATTAATTTTTGATATGTTTTAGCTTACCTCAAGGGCATCCAATATGTAGGTGTCTTTGTTTCCACAGTATTTTCAATTTTGACATTTTTTGGTCAAACCGTTCTTGTCTGTCAGTCATATAATGGAAGTCTATGGGGATTTTCAGAAAGAGCATGCACAGAGAAGTCCAAATTAAACACGATTTAATGACTCGTAAATATAAGTACACATTGATGGCCTAAGACATGAAACGAGCGGTTGAACGTTGAACATGATTCAGTTCGTTTCAGTTGGACATTGGACAACTGATTCAGATCACTTGGATGCAACTGTGATTAAACGAGGTAAAAACGATATAAATACTGTTCGTTTTCTCACTCAAACCGCTCGATTCGTGTCTTAGGGCCATCAATGTGTACTTAAGTTTATGAGTCATTAAATCGTGTTTAATTTGGACTTCTCTGTGCATGCTCTTTCAGAAAATCCCCATAGACCTCCATTATATAAACCTGAAAGTTTCAAGATGTAGGAAAACTCAAACTTAGGACAAATAGAAAATTTCTCTGGCATTTCTTTCTTTCTGCTGTATCGAAAACATACCGAACCGTGACTTTGAAACCGAGGTATGTGCCGAACCGTGATTTTTGTGTACCGTTACACCCCTAACCATAATACGAATTTAGTTTAGCATTTTATATTTAGAAATAAATATTTGATGGCACTAGACGAGGCACTGCACTGTCAATGAAAACTACTTTTTTAAATTTGTCTAAAATATATTTTTGTTTAACATTTTTAAAATGTTATGTTCTGCACAGCAGCTCAGGTATCCATTATATGACTTTTAGGGTTACAGGGGTCTGTTTTATAAGAAGCCCATGGCTTGTAACTGTTAACTGTAAATGCATGTGAACATTTTCCCAGGTTAATACACACAAAACCCAGAGAAAGAGGTCAAGAAGTGCATTTGAATCAAATCACTTCCAAGAAAACAAAAGCATACACAGAGAATTAAATAAATAAAACTCACGAGAGGATAAATTCGGTGGACACTGGAAAGCGTGCGTTTCACTGGAGATACTAAAGCATGAGATTTGATTCAATACGCAAGTTCGAAAGGTGCTTCAGAGTTTAAAGGAATAGTTAGACCACATCTGTTAACACCAAAATGTAATTTAACATTGGTTCATTGAACTTGAGTGCCAAATCTCAGGTCTCCTGAACCCATACAAAAGCTTTGTATGAGAAACAGGCCAAAACGTAATTCACTAATTCACTGACAGTCAATTTTGGATAACTGTAGTTATTAGGAATTGTTGTTCTTACGTCAAAGTGGGAAGTTCTGCAATGATATAAAGTATTAAATTATATGAGAATAAAATGTTGGGGTGAAATCAGTCTTTAAAAACGTTCTCAACTGAAGTGTTTCAATGGCGGCTTGTGTGATGAGTTTTCTTACACATCACAGGACGAATTGGCAGTCTTCCTTTACTAGTACAAGGAAACCCTAAACACACAAACACTCCCTCCATTTAGGGTCAACTCAACGGTCAACCCACAAAACAGGTGAGAAGCGCTTTTGTTCATGTATGCGAACCCTGTTTCCATTCCAGTACTCCCACCCAACATTATATAGTATAAATAAATATTCAATCAAGCTCTCTTTTGAGGTTGTGTGTTGGCTGGCTACTATTATGTTACAAATCCCAGGCCTGAGGGGTAGTTATAGAAACCCCTTTCCAAAATACTCAGTAGGAAAAAGAATAGATGCCTTGAGCCCGGGGCTTCCACCCGCGCCCCCCTTTTCTCCACATCCTTTAAACCATCAGTGAAGTGGAACACATGACGCAGAGCGGGACACCTTCTCTGACGTGGTCTTTTTTACCTAATGGGTGTTCTGCATTTCTTTTTTTCAGCTTTAAAATTGTGGCTGTAAAAACGGCCACTTTGCTTATTGGCCCCATCCAGCGTTGGCGTGGAAACCGCACGGAAAAATCACAGTGGCGTAAACCCAACTGGCAGCTCGTAAAAGTGGTTCCCTCTGCGTTAACCAGACGGTAAAGCCTTTAATAACCCCTGCATTATTTACTTACCCTTTGCCATTATTGTTTGAAATATTAACATAACATTTAGGCTTTGAAGGAATTGTTCCACTTTTTAAAGTACGTTATTATCTCATGTCGTTCCAAAACCAAGACTTTATTTTCTTATGTGGAACAAAAAAAAAAATGTAGATTCTGAAAAACTCAAAGCAAACTGTATCTTTTCCATACAATAACAACAGCTCATAGTGAGCACAGATGTTAAAAGAGTAGTTCACTTTGTAAAAAAAAAAAAAAATTTTGCTGATAATTTACTCACCCCCATTTCATCCAAGATATCCATGTTATTCTTTCTTCAGTCGAAAAGAAATTAAGGTTTTTGATGAAAACATTCCAGGATTTTTCTCCATATAATGGACTTTACTGGGAACCAAACAGTTCAAGGTCCAAAAGACAGTTTCAGTGCAAACTACAAACTGTTCAAAGGGCTTTAAATGATTCCAGACAATGAATAAGGGTCTTATCAAGAAAAACGATCTCTCATTTTAAAAAAATAACAAAGTTTAAGTTTTATAAGCTCAAATGCTCTGTTCTGTGATGCGCGTTCGTGACTCTCCTGTTCGAACTCATTCATCAAAATGAACAAATCTTTTCCCGAGTCAACTCGTTCAATTCGTTCGTTGAATGAACCAAATGACACGAAAAAAGATTTGTTCATTTTGATAAACAAGTTCGAACAGGAGAGTCACGAACGCGCATCACAGAACAGAGCAAGGCGACCATTTGAGCTTATAAAACTAAAACTATTTAAATGAGCGATCGTTTTGCTTGATAAGACCCTTATTCATCGTCTGAAATCGTTTAAAGCACTGTGAACAGTTTGCACTGAAACTGTCTTTTGGACCTTGAACCGTTTGGTTCCCATTGAAGTCCATTATATAGAGAAAAATCCTGGAATGTTTATCAAAAACTTTAATTTCTTTTTGACTGAAGAAACAATGACATGGGGTGAGTAAATTATCAGCAAAAGTTTTTATTAAAAGTGAACCACTCCTTTAAGATGCAAACACAAACCTCTAAAAGAATGAAAAAGTGATACACTTATGTATTACATTCCAAGTTTTCTCAAGTCATTCATTATTTCCATGTGAGGGGCAGACATTTGAAAGTGTACTCTCAGTAGGCTGTTAACTTGCCAGCGGATCATTGAGTCACTGAGTTCAGAACTCAGATTCATGAATTTGAGAACCAGATCAACCAGTTCACTGAAAAGAAAAGGCTCAAAAAATGTATGATCTTACATCTATTATGCCTGGTAAGTGTGTAATGTACTTCTGTAATACTTCAAATAAATAGATAAAACCCAATCTATTTAAGGACAAACAAAAACAGATAATAGTGACTTCAAGTTGAAAGGGAAGTAGTGACAGATCTTCTGTATTTAATGTACATTTAAGTAAAACAAAATATCAATAGATGAGCATTGTGTCTATAGACTTGTTCGGATGTTACTTGTAATGCAAGTAAACAGTGAGGTTTATGCAAACTAAATAATTGCAGCCCCGAATACATCACTAGATGTCTGATATTACACTGAGATATCAAAATAAGATCACAAACATGCATTTAGGAAATCTATTTCCATGCCATCTTGAAATTTAAAGGTGCGTTCAAGTAATTACGAGATTTCAACTTAAAAAAACGTACAAGTCCTCGTAGAGCTGGTAATTACATTACTGTCTTTGGAATGGTATGAAAGTGAATAACTAAAGTTACATTTTTGGGTGAACTACTGCTGAAATCACGATTGTAAAACACACACACACACAGGTTGTGTAACACTTCTGGCTCACTTTTTGAGGAAATAAACAGGGCAGGGCATCCTAGGACAATTGTTGATCGGGCCGCTACAGCAATGGATAGAGAGATAAGCAGCTGTGTGTGGAATCACGCAAACCACTCCTCCTTTCCTTTCCCTCTCCTTCCCTCCCTCGGAGTCTCACAATTTATCCCGAAAACAGTTCGCTGAATTAGCCGTATGTTTATACATATAACTCAAATGCTGTCAAGTATCTCCAAAACATCTTGTCAGTATTGATCGTTCTCATTGACTAACATGCGTAAACCACCCCCGGCACGCAAAACAGGTGACAAACACACAACATTGGTGAATTATTGTTTAAGGGCTTCTTCATAACGTTCAGACTAGTTGACAGACCCATCGCTGTTGTATTTACGCTGTCAGCTGAGTTTAGCATGATGTTAAGCGAGTAGACAACAAAAAGTAAGCAGAAGTGTAAAAGAGTGAGGGGGTGCTGAAAGGACATGCTCTTGCATTCGAAAACAGCTGGCTGGAACATACTGGAGAAGGGAACAGAATCCAGGGGTCTTTCTTGATGCTTTTTGTTTTTTTACTCATCAAGCTTAAAAGTTTAAAGGGACAGTTCACTTTGAAATTAATTTTTGATATGTTTTAGCTTACCTCAAGGGCATCCAAGATCTTTGTTTCCACAGTATTTCCAATTTTTATATTTTTAGGTCAAACCGTTCTTGTCTGTCAGTCATATAATGGAGGTTTATGGGGTCCACCTCAAAGAGCATGCACAGAGAAGTCCAAATTAAACATGATTTAATGACTATAAAATGTAAGTACACATTGATGGCCTAAGACACGAAACGAGCGGTTTGTGTGAGAAAACGAACATTATTTATATCGTTTACACCTCTTGTAATCACAATCACATCCAAGTGATCTGAAGGAACGGGCGCTTCGGTCTGTGCAAGCGCCGGAAAGCGCGGGAAGTGATCTCTTGCGAGGTTGCGAAAAAAAAAAATTGACGTCTGTTGAAATATCGAAATCATCTTCCATTGCAATTTCCTGTATATCTAAATATGTACGTACACGCGCAAGAGATCACTTCCGGCTCTTGCGCCGACCGAAGCGCCCTCGCGCTCAGAGTACTTGGCCGTCACTGTGGTAACATGAGAGAAAAAACGATATAAATACTGTTCGTTTTCTCACACAAACCGCTCGTTTCGTGTCTTAGGCCATCAGTGTGTACTTACATTTACGAGTCATTAAATCATGTTTAATTTGGACTTCTCTGTGCATGCTCTTTGAGGTGGACCCCATATACCTCCATTATATGACTGACAGACAAGAACGGTTTGACCGAAAAATATCAAAATTGAAAATAATGTGGAAACAAAGACACCTACATCTTGGATGCCCTTGAGGTAAGCTAAAACATACCAAAAATTTTACAAAGTGAACTATCCCTTTAACTATAGTGGAGCAAGACACTAAAAAGACTTGAGACGTGACAAAGCGCCTTTTAAATTTAAAGTTGTGCAATTTAAAATGTTGCTGCTGGTGTTTCCCAATTAAAGAGGAAATATATTTACATAAAACAAAAAAAAAAAAAAATATATATATATATATATATATATATAAAGATTTACTCACAGTATTGGATCCTTGTGCGTACAGCTGCAACAGGAACGGTGTAGATCTTCTCTAGATAATTTCTGACATCAAACTTGGTCATTCTTGAAAGAAAATTGAAATGGATAAAGATTCAGAGTTGCCATGGAGCAAGAGAACAAAATATGCAACTATATGGCTTTCTAAAGTTCAACCCTAGAATGCATGTCACATGGAAGCATTCAATACAGAGATTCGCAAACTTTAAAAGTTACAAATTTCCTGTGACCCCACCCCACCTCTGCATCACAAGGTTGAGAACCCCTAGTTTAACTTAGAATGTTTTATTTTAATGAATTTTAGGGACTGAAATGACACGTTTTAAACATTTTTGCATCTCACATTTCACGTGGAAAATGATGTGACCCCAAGGATGAGAAGCCCTAAATGTTCTGTTTTCTGACGACTAAAATAACGTCAAAAGCATTTTGTGACATGCTTTAATTTCATGAATAAACAAAACAAAATTGTATCATCATGCTTTTGGTTAAAAAAGAAAGACCCAACAAGAACCATTCAGAAAATATGACGCTGGAGCTAAAATGCAGAACATACTGAACCGCTTTGAAAAACAAGGATGTTTGTCCACAAGTCAGTCCATATAATAAGCACTGATTTTTTTCATTTGTTAAGGAGAGGGTTTCCAAGAAACCCAACAAACAGATGCACCCTTCGGAAAGAGTATCGAACACACATCTCAGCGCCAGGGTGTGATGCCCAGATTTCAATGAATGAAGTGGAGTGAAGTTTTGGCCACGTAATTTATGTGAGAGAGGAGAAGCTCACAAGCGCACATTTGTCTGTGTGAAAGTTACAGAGAGCTGATTCCTAGAAAGCAGAGCACTCGAGCCATAGTGAGATGAATAGTTAGTGGACAGAAGTGCTCTCTACGATTTTGGAGAGGAGAATTCAAGATCTTTTTCGATTTTGCCCCCCTGGTGACCTTGACCACTCTGCCAACAGGAAGGACCTTTGCTTCCCTATTTACTTCTATTGCTGTATAGGGCTGGAGCGAATTAAAGCCTACTGTTAATGTGCAGCCGTTAGATGAGTTCTGCATCAATCTTTTTTTAGGCGGTTTGAGGAGGATTGGGACATGATGCCGCCTAGAATCGACCCCACATCTCCCACGTGAGCAGCACAGCTCAATGTGTCTGGAAAATGTATTCAAAACCACTAAAACACAAAACACATTGAGCCTTGGTGCTTAAATGGGAAATCCAGGTTTAATTTTGGCATGTGGCAAAAAAAAAAAACACAGAGATTTGTTTTCATGATAATCGAATGTAAAGAGTTTTATCTCTAAAAACTGTTTAGCGTATAATGCTAATGGGGGCATTGAGTAAGTAAAAAGAAAACGCTAGTTTATACCACTAACAAGGCTCAAAATAGCCCCACACTAACACAGTAACATAATGAGGCTCCATACATGCAAAACGAAGCATTGAGAACTTTGTAAGTGTACAGACCGTTTAATAAGAAGAAACTTTATGAAAACAGTTCACTTCGCGTATACAGATAGGAGCCATCTTAAAAAATAGTCTCGATAAGTCGAACCACGAACGTCGTGCTGAGTGATCTGAACTTTATGAAGTTCAGCGAACTTCTGAACTGTATGAACGGCGTTCGGGGATCGACTTATCGAGACTATTTTTTAAGATGGCTCCTGTCTGTATACTCGAAGTGAACGGTCTTCATAAAGTATCTTCTTATTAAACGGTCTGTACACTTACAAAGTTCTCAATGCTTCGTTTTGCATGTATGGACCCTCATTATGTTACTGTGTAAATGTGGGGCTATTTTGAGCCTTGTTAGTGGTATAAACTAGCGATTTCTTTTTACTTAACTAGTCAATGCCCCCAATACTAGCGTTATAAGCTAAAGAGTTTTTAGAGATAAAACTCTTTACATTCGATTATCATGAAAACAACTCTCAGAGAACGATTGACTAAGTACTGATGTTTTATTAGACCAAAGGTTCATTGTTCGCCGGAGTTCTCCTTTAATTTAATCTTGTAAACTTTTAGTCTATTTGGATGAAGTTTTAGGCAGTTTGAGGAGGATCAGGACCTGATGCCGCCTGGAATCGACCCCACGAGCAGCACAGCTCAATGTGTCTGGAAAATGTATTCAAAACCACTAGGCCACATCTCAAAAAGTTCAAAGCCTTGGTGTTTAAATGGAAAATTGAGGTTCAAGTCTGGCATGCAACGCATTTTCTTTTTCCCTTGATAATTCCGTGTAATAGTTCACTTCATCGATCATATAAAGAAGAGTTTGCGAAAATGTAATAACCACTTAATTTATTCTGTAAACCTTTAGTCTATTTGGATGAAGTTCATCAATCTTTTTTTAGGCAGTTTGAAGAGGATTGGGACATGATGCCGCCTAGAATCGACCCCACATCTCCCACATGAGCAGCACAGCTCAATGTGTCTGGAAAATGTATTCAAAACCACTAGGCCACATCTCAAACAGTTCATCTTGGAAGGCAGAAAAAAACACATTGAGCCTTGGTGCTTAAATGGGAAATCCAGGTTCAATTTTGGCATGTGGCAAAAAAAAAAACACATTTAGCCCATTTTAACACATTTAAATGTGGCAAAAAAAAACACATTTAACCACTTAATTTAATCTTGTAAACTTTTAGTCTATTTGGATGAAGTTTTAGGCAGTTTGAGGAGGATCAGGACATGATGCCGCCTGGAATCGACCCCACATCTCCCACATGAGCAGCACAGCTCAATGTGTCTGGAAAATGTATTCAAAACCACTAGGCCACATCTCAAAAAGTTTATCTTGGAAGGAAGAAAAAAAAACACATTGAGCCTTGGTGCTTAAATGGAAAATCCAGGTTCAAGTTTGGCATGCAACATATTTTATTTTTCCCTTGATAATTCCGTGTAATAGTTCACTTCATCGATCATATAAAGAAGAGTTTGCGAAAATGTAATAACCACGTTAACTTTTAGTCTATTTGGATGAAGTTTATTAGTTCCACTCCCCAGAATCAATGATATGAAGCACTGGGCAACGAGGTCATGACCTTCAGCAGATGCAAAGTGTCAAAGTGCCTGTGTGGCTTATCTTTTGTAAGCACTGACGTCTTACAAAGATAGAGACCTCCTTGTTGTTCAATCCTCTCCTCCTACTGTGAGTCTGAGCTGTGCCCCACCCTTCACACATAAACAGTCCACGCTCATCCCTAAACATGTCCACTCACACCGCCCATTTCAAAGGCTTTCCAAGTAGGTGACTCAGAGGTAGCGGGACAAAACACTTCAAATTTTGAGGAAATCCAAAAAAAAAGGGGGATCTTTTGTTAGCCGATGACCTCTAGGTTACATTCACACCACTGGGACTATAAAGGCGGCAAGAGAGTGAACAAATAGCTTTAATGAACTAAGAAAAGATCATTAAAATCGAATTATTTAAACGAAAATGTAAATAGAAAGATGAAAGATCAAATGTTGATGATGGATCAAATACTTAAAAGGCACATAGGATGATAAATAAACGAGGTTAAACAAATCCTGCGAGTACAAACACTTTGTAAAGAGGCCCTCTTTCACAAAAACAAGCGCTTTGAAATTCTTTGGCTCTGATAATCACTATGCAAACCAGGTTGGTTTCAAGCAAAACAACTCCTTGCCAAAGTGGAGGGTATCTTTGAAAAGTAGAAAGTGAAGAGGGGGGGATGTCTTTAATGTTTTAATGATATCTCTGCTGCTTTGTCTGCTTTCATACTGTTTTGTAAAAAGCAGCTCTAGAGGAGACAAAACAGTTCTTGATGTCCAGCGAGGCAGCAGCGATTACAAAACAAAATATCGTAATAATCCTTTGATTGCACTGGCAATCGAAACAAAAAAAAAACGTTTCGATTCAGGTGACAAGGATGCCTGGTGCAGATTAAGACACTTAAGATCACAAAACGGTCTGTAAAAACAAAGGAGTAAGAGCAGGTAAATAAAAAACAAAAAAAACCCCGTCCCCTTAGAACTTGCGCAAGTGATAACATATAGCCCAATTACAAACGTGTGGTTTGGAACGCATACTGGCGGAATAATAACCGAGGAACAAGCCTCCACCGTCACTGCCTTAGATGTACGCCCTGAGGTTCTACAGAAAACAAAGCAGACTTTGTCCTCTTTCTTGTGTGGACTCCGATTAGACCCATTATTAACAGTCTGACTGCCTGTTTCGTATTACACCGCAGCAATGCAATAATTACGGCTGTATTTTTAGTGACGTTTAACAAACGTCATCAATAAAGGTACGAGATGTTGGATTTTAAGTAGGTGAAAGAGCCAAGGTGCAAACCAATCTGGAAGCGCCGAGGCATCATCGGCCATGCAACCGCACACGGAAACGTCATTCCGGGTTTTGTTACAAAATGCTGTGTTGCATCTAACCGGTCTGCAATTATACTTAAGCATCACTTAAGATGCTTTAATTCTTTGTGATCATCATGAGCAATAAGATACCTACTCTGCAATTTACAGTGACAGAACTAAATACATTTGTGGGATTTGTCTGCCACCTAGTGGAACGTAATACAACTACATCACTGTAAACTGGATTCTTTTAAACGGGTCATGAACTGAGAAATATATTGTCCTTGACCATTTGACATGGAAGATGTCATTGGAGTTTCAGTAAGTTTCATAATGTAACAAAAACACATTTATGGCATATTAAAGGGACACTCCACCCAAAAATGAAAATTCTGTCATCATTTATTCACCCTCAAGTTGTCGCAAACCTAGTTTCTTCCTTCTGCTGAACACAAAGGAAAATATTTTGAAGAATGATTGGAGCCCAACAGTTGTTTGGCACCATTGACTTCCATAGTAATTAATAGAATTTTCATTTTTGGGTGGAGTATCCTTTTAAGTGCTGGATGTGACCGATCGGCAAAAGTTGCCGCTTGCAGTCGGGGAGGACGTGAAAAATGGAGATGTAAAGTCGGCAGACACTTTCTGCTTACTGTAGAACCAGTGTTTGCATACTTTATCACAGCCTAAGTGCAATATGTGACAAATAGACAGATGTTTTAGAGACATTTTAATTAAATTTATAAGCACTGCTTAATACAGCATCTGTATTACAATAAAGTTCAACATGTAATGCTTATAAACCTATACAAATTAACAGTGTTGGGCCGTCAGGGCCAGCAAGGCCTACACAGAATCACTGACTTGCACTTTAATATATTTTTTCCATGAATGAGTATTAAATTATTCCCAATAGTTAATTCTCTTAATTTCATAGCTTTACTCTTGGTTGCGCTGCTTCCAGTAGTGTGTTTATATGTTAGAGCTTGTATTCAGCCATCATGCGTTGCCAGGTTAAATAAATCTGCCTGGAGGCCTTCAGAATCGACAGTGCGGGCGCCTGTAGCTTAAAATGAATGGCAATGAAACTGTTTCTTTAACCAATCAGATAATCAGTCAGATTTATTCAGCCAATCAAATTTCAGCGGGGCCATCTAGCTGGCATATAATAACGTCTGTATTTTCTCGTTCTTTGATTGGATGCTCAGAACACGTACTATTCTGGTAGTATCCGCATCTGTAGCGAACTGCGTAAACTAAAATGTATTCCTGTAGATGTAATAGTTTTTCAACCCACAAATGAATGTTTCTTTCCCTCCTCGACCCCCGGCAGAAAAAAATCCCTTATTCAGCCTGAGCTAAACGCAGAGTAACTCGATTCGATCTCTCCGGGTAGAAAGAGAACTGACTATGTTAAGTTCTGCCATGAATGATTTTGAAGGCAAAAGTCTTGCTGATCTCATTGATTTGGTTCAAAACTCTGTGTGCTTCTGTTGAGCAGGCACTCTCAGCCATAAAGAGAATTAAAACTTATGCCAGGAATATGACGAGACAGACACGACATTGTTGGAACTGAAACGCAGTTAGAACATGTACGACAGTAATTGAAGTCTTCTTGAGGAAAGAAATAAGGATGGATTTTGTGTAAAAAATAATCTGTAAATTAAATTTATGATCGAAACCTTTTTTGATTTTTTTTCAAACATTCATATTTATGTAATACTCATATAACTGTGACGTCTGAAAAGGGACTATTGTAACCCTTGAACGACAAGATAAGGGAGGCTCCGTTTCTGAACTTGTTCCTGAATGCACGGCCCGCTACTGCAATTTTAATACCAATGAAGTGGGGTCTACAGTCATTCATTCATCAGATCTTGAAATACATTCATTGTGGGATTTAATTAATTATAAATGGGAGCTGTCAATTTTATCAGTAACGGAGCTCTGGACTCTCGCCAAAACTCTCATTACAATCAATTAAACTTCACAATGAACCTCTAATTTACATAATACTTTGACGCCATTGCGTTTTAGTAACGTGTCTCAAGTCAGACAAAATTCAGTCTCCGATCGGTCTATGCAGCGCAGCATGGCGTCGAACCAGCCTAATAGTGCAACGAAAGACCACCTCTGTAGAATCAGAAACGGAGCGTTCAAATCAGAAGGCTAAAATAAGGTTAAATAAAGCCTTTTATTTCTAAATTATGACATTTTTTTATGTCAAAATCATTCTAAACAAAAAAATTATAATAATAATAATAAAATATGAAGCCAATGACCCCTTTAATGCATCAACTAATTAAAGGGATAAGATGTAAGATGTAGGTGTCTTTGTTTCCACAGTATTTTCAATTTTGATATTTTTAGGTCAAACCGTTCTTGTCTGTGAGTCATATAATGGAGGTATATGGGGTCCACCTCAAAGTCCAAATTAAACATGATTTAATGACTCATAAATGTAAGTACACATTCATGGCCTAAGACACGAAACGAGCGGTTTGTGTGAGAAAACGAACAGATTACAAGAGGTAAAAACTATATAAATACTGTTCGTTTTCTCACACAAACCGCTCGTTTTGTGTCTTAGGCCATCAATGTGTACTTACATTTATGAGTCATTAAATCTGAATCATGTTTAATTTGGATTTCCCTGTGCATGCTCTTTGAGGTGGACCCCATATACCTCCATTATATGACTGACAGACAATAACGGTTTGATCTAAAAATATAAAATTTGAAAATACTGTGGAAACAAAGACACCTAAATCTTGGATGCCCTTGAGGTAAGCTAAAACATACCAAAAATGTATTTCAAAGTGAACTATCCCTTTAACAACACAACAGAGTTATTGGTTTTATTGATGAAAATGGCGTTAAACACTTACTCCATAGGAATGCGAAACTGTACAGTGTCAGGTGGCTGTTCTCTGCCTGGTCTGACCAGGGTCATGTTGTAGGTGGGTCGAAATATTCTCAGCTGTGGGTTACCCAGCTGGAATAAAGGGAATCTGAACAAATGGCAGAAGAGAAATAACATGAAATTTAATTACCATTCCATTTATTATTATTTTTTTTTCACATGTATTACATAGTATTTGCAAAAATCATGGTACAACAATGGTGTATTTTTGGAACATGCCTTTAGGAGTCCTACGCTTCAAAGTTAATAACTAAAGTTTCTCAGGTACAGTTCCAAAGTTTATGTGGTTTCAAGCTAAAATTTTTGTCCCTTAAAACACACGCACACAAACACACACAGGTTCAATCCCTAAACCTACCCATCACAGGAGACATGCTGCATTTTATTTATTTTTTAATAAAACATCGTTTTATATGTTTTTTAAGCCATTTGATTTATGAGGACTTTTGAAATGTCCTCATAAACCACCAATAAGTTGTAATACCAGTGTAATACATATACATCACGTTGGTTAATGGTACATTTAGCATGGTTCTAAATGATTTCCATAATAACAACAAATACATGGTACTCAGGCATAGCCCTTTAAATCCATGGTACCATGTCTAAAAAAAAAACATGCGTTTACTAGTACGTTATTATGAACGTTATTGTGTTATAATCAATTAATTAACTAGAATTATTATTTCCCCATGTCCAAAATATCATGGCATTATTATGGTACATTGTCCAAAAAACATGGTATTGTTGTGGTACACGTCCAAAACATGGTATTATCGTGGTGTACGCCACAAAACATGACAATAACATGGTACTTTTTGCTCACATGAGTAACGTTAAAGTATACTGTAGCCTGTATAATGTATACCTCTCTACACAGTCAAGAACACATTTTGTAATGTTACTGTTTATATAGATAAATAAAACATCAGCTTAGAGTACATCATTAGATAAAAAACAACAACATGAAAACACTTACAGTATCCGTTTCGACATGTCCTGCAAATGTTTTAGACGTCTACATTCACATGTGCTGTTTTGCTGTTATTTTCATATGCTCAAGGTCCTCGAGCACTGCTGTGCTGTGAACTCTGCGCGGACAAGAGCCTGAACATGTTCAAAATAAAAGCCCTCTTATCCACACTGACAAATGTGAAGTATATAATAAATACACATTTAATATCTACTTCAAATTCATGGAACCATGTCTAAAACAACATTGGATTGTGGTTATGTAAATGAGTACTAAAGTCAGTCTAGTTTAAATGTCCAAGTAAATGTTTTGTTTTAAGAAAGGTTACTGTTAGAACTTTTATTTTGATTTTTTTGTCATGACGTAATCTTGACGTCGTTTAACCCGTCCTCTGCCTTGTTTCTTCCTGTTTGTGGTTTTCGCATACCAAAAATTACATTTCTATATGTAAATTCAAAATTAGGATTCACATAACATTTGATAAAATCCCAAACATCACACCAAAATGTCACTGGAGAAAGCAGATAAAAAATAAATAAATAAAAAGTAGTTTCAGGTTTCTTTAAACAGAAAGAACAGAGGGTATATCATTAAGTCTTTTGAGAGGTAACTTAACTGGGTAAAACATGAATTAACTTAAAGGTCATTTCTCATAAAAATACAAAGCCTAAAGGCAGTGTTGAAAAAGCCTGTATATACTGTGGGTACGAAAAGTATTCAGACCCCCTTAAATGTTCCACTCTTTGTTATTTTGCAGCCATTTGCTAAAATCATTTAAGTTAATTTTCCCCTCATTATTGTACACTTAGCATCCCATATTGACAGAAAAACACAGAATTGTTGACATTTTTGCACATTTATTAAAAAATAAAAACTGAAATATAACATGGTCCTAAGTATTCAGACCCTTTACTGTGACACCCTTATATTTAACTCGGGTGCTGTCTATTTCTTCTGATCATCCTTGAGATGGTTCTACACCTTCATTTGAGTCCAGCTGTGTTTGATTATACTGATTGGACTTGATTAGGAAAGCCACACACACCTGTCTATATAAGACCTTACAGCTCACAGGGCATGTCAGAGCAAATGAGAATCATGAGGTCAAAGGAACTAGGCCTACCTGAAGAGCTCAGAGACAGAATTGTGGCAAGGCACAGATCTGGCCAAGGTTGCAAAAAAAAATGTCTGCTGCACTTAAGGTTCCTAAGAGCACAGTGGCCTACATAATCCTTAAATGGAAGACGTTTGGGACGATCAGAACCCTTCCTTGAGTTGACCGTCTGGCCAAACTGAGCTATCGGGGGAGAAGAGCCTTGGTGAGAGAGGTAAGAAGAACCCAAAGATCACTGTGGCTGAGCTCCAGAGATGCAGTCGGGAGATGGGAGAAAAGCTCGTATATGCACGAGGTGGGAAGTCATGTTAACGAGGTGAGGTGCGTTCAAGTCAGTTTCGTCGGAGTAAATTGGCGGTGTACATTCTTTTATTAAATTATAAGAAAATACAACAAGGTTTGTTAACTCTGCTAATAGAAAATGAAGAAGAATGTGCATCAGGTGTGTTTTTCTTTTTATGTTTTTATGTAAACTCTATCATTAGGTATAATTTGAATATTACAATGATATCATATTTTGTGTAGAGAGCTTGCTTTATAAATAAAAAAGTCAATGAGTAAACTTTGAAATTCAATTAAAATTTACCATCAGCTACAGACGTTGCATCCATTGATTCCCCCATGTTTCTCACTGACACGCCCCCAACTCGTTTAGATCGCGCTTAAAGAAAATCCAGAGCTCCCCACTGGTATTTACGACATTGTGGTGGCGTTCAAGTGCGTTTAACTCGTAATTACGATCTATCTGAGATGACCTGAACACAGCATAAGTCAACATCACTGCAGCAATCCACCAGTTGGGGCTTTATGGCAGAGTGCCCCGACGGAAGCCTCTCCTCAGTCAAAGTTTGCTAACAAAACACCTGAAGGACTCCAAGATGGTGATAAATAAGATCCTCTGGTCTGATGAGACCAAGATAGAACTTTTTGGCCTTAATTCTAAGCGGTATGTGTGGAGAAAACTAGGCGCTGCTTATCACCTGTCCGATACAGTCTCAACAGTGAAGCATGGTGGTGGCAGCATCATGCTGTGGAGGTGTTTTTCAGCTGCAGGGACAGCATGACTGGTTGCAATCGAGGGAAAGATGAATGAAAGATGATATCCTGGACGAAAACTTTTACAGAGTGCTCTGGACCTCAGACTGGGCCGAAGGTTCACCTTCCAACAAGACAATGTACACACAGCACCCCATATTGACAGAAAAACACAAAACTGTTGACATTTTTGCACATTTATTAAAAAAGAAAAACTGAAATATCACATGGTCCTAAGTATTCAGACCCTTTGCTCAGTATTTAGTAGAAGCACCCTTTTGATCTAATACAGCCATGAGTCTTTTTGGGAAAGATGCAACAAGTTTTTCACATCTAGATTTGGGTATCCTCTGCCGATCCTCTCCAGTTCTGTCAGGTTGAATGCTAAACGTTGGTGGACAGCCATTTTCAGGTCTCTCCAGAGATGCTCAATTGGATTTAAGTCAGGGCTCTGGCTGGGCCATTCAAGAACAGCCACGGAGTTATTTTGAAGCCACTCCTTCGTTATTTTAGCGGTGCAGTGCACGTCCACAACGGGCGGCCATCTTGTCACAGGCAGCTCGCTCGCTCACTCGTAACATTGTGTTTTAATGGTACATGTACTTTTTAAATAACTATAACTTGCTTAATTTTTATACGGATTTTCAAACGGGTTGGTTTGTTCTAAACGTCAATGTAGGTATCCCAGATAGCAAACTGACATTGAATCAACGTGGAAATATGACATCGAAACAACGTTGATCTGACATAGTTTTGCTCATCGAATTAACGTTGAACCAACGTCAGACGCGTCATTCTTTCAAAACTAACGGAAAATCAACTTGAAATCAACGCGTTGTTTCAACGTTATGAAAGCAAACCAATTTTCGATTTTCATTTAGCTTTGAAGAATGCCGCGTCTGACGTTGGTTCAACGTTAATTCGATGAGCAAAATCAACGTTGTTTCAATGTAATGAGAGACGTTGTTTCCACGTTGATTCAATGTCAGTTTGCTATCTGGGATGACACTGCATACTTATGAATAATAAGTGTACAAATTATTACACACGTTAAAAATGTTTGTAAGAAACCAAACCGTTTGTGAATCTGTCAAGATTTCAACGAGATAAGAGTATTTGTGTTTGTGCTGATCACTCATCTTACATAAGCTTGCCTGTAATAAGATGGCCGCCGGTGATGTCGATAGAGTTTCCCCCGTAATACAACTAGACTTTACTATGGATCTCTATGGAGCTGGGCAACAAACTCAAGCTCCTCCCACATTTCTCTTTAAAAAATCTTGTTTTTAGTTGCGTTCCATTCGATCGTAAGTGGACTGCGAAGTGGACTTCACAGGGTATTTTGCCATCTTAAGTGAGATTCCAATTCGAAGGGAACGAACATGTTCAGTTCGAAGGGCACTGCAAACGGCATAGGGAATAAGGGAACATTGATACATCACTTCACAGGAAGTCAGTGAAGTCCACTTCAACTGATATACTGTGTTCAGGGAGTAGGGAGCAGTGGACACTTGTGTAGGGACCCTGTCGAATGGAACGCACCTTTCTAATACGTGATCCGTGTTTTGTTTTTCTCTATTCTCTGTGCTTCCCCGTTCGTCGATACTTCAGCCAGAACTAGAATCAGTTCACCCCACAGTGCTAATTGCCTTTTACACGACTTGCTAGAACATCGTTTCCTTGGATCAGAGTAAGTGTCCGCCATAATTTATCTCCTTTAAAAGGTTAATATTTACATTGTCTCAACAGACATGACACCTAAAGACTTCTCCAACAAGTCAATGAACGAGGGTCAGTGGTGCAAAGCCATTTTCCGTCAAAAGAGGGAAACCTTTCCTCACGACAATGATCTGCAAACCTGAACCAACACTGACTCAAATTTCTATGAATGTTATAATAACTGTACACCCGTCAAAGCCTAACATTCTTCACCGTTACTTTACCCCAACCTGTCATTTCATATTTGCACTTTCTATTTATATTATTAGTGTGGGGGGGAAAATCATAGAATTGTCAGAGAAATCTGTAATTTCTGACGTGGTTAGTTCTTTCATTTGCCTTATGCCATTTTAATTTATCGAAAATCTCACAAAGATTATTTTCATCAGAGAAAACGTTACCTGGTCCTCAATATAATTGTTTACCTGTGTGAGATTAGAAAGAGCTCTTTTAGGGTTAGGGGCAGTTGGCTGAGGCTCTTGTAATTGAAGCATAGCGCAAGAGCTCCTTGTCAATGTGCCAATGTTTAGCAAAGGGTGGGCTCGGGTTAGAGGAGACATACTCGTGCAACTCGACTCCTCTCAACCTTCAAGCAAAGGTCTGTTCACACACTGTTTTCCAACGCTGCCATTTATAGATTGGACCATGCAGTTTGTTTGTGACTGAAACTGATGCCTGTTCTGTGGCGGGGTGAAATCTGAAATGATTATTTCTCATGAAATACATCTTAATTAGATTTAATATTTATCAGTAGATGTTCTACTGCAAATCACAGTGCTTATAACATTAGACTCACCGTTGGTTTGCTCTTTAAAAAGATCAGTCATGTGATTCACTAGGCCTAATGTAAGTGATGTCCACGGTTTTTCTTGTTTAATAAAATGAATGAGTAAATTACTTGAAATTAATGTTAAACTTAGTTCTGTAGCCTACCATTGCTACCATCACACAGTTCAACAAAGTTATAGGCCTATTAGTCAAGATTTATTTGCATGGAAAATCAAGGCAATCAGAATGGAAATTTGTTTTGCAAGATAAAATATGTGGACCAGAATACTAAAAATTGGGGTTAACTGTGGTGGAGATGCCAGAGTGCAGGCGGGAGAAAAGCTATGGAAACTTTCCCAGCTTGGGTTATATTAAATATCCAAAGGGAAATTGTAAATTGAAGATCCAGACAGGAAGATGGAAAAGTCTTTTCGCTTTTTTCTTTTTCTTTTTTTTTTTACTTTTGTCAAACAGCATTTTATATTTCCTTGAGGGACTGCCATGCCACTCATATTTTCCGTTATTGCATTGACTGGGATATTATGTTACATGAATGTACATGAAAAAGATCTGCAACTGTAAAACTCAAGGTGGTCCAAAACATTCCAGGAGACTTGCTCCATGAGAATAAGAGAGACGGATGCAAACTGTTCAGTCATTTTTTTTCAATAATTTAATATAGCACTCTCTCTTCGTGACTTTAATGTATCTCTGTTTAGTGGGGTTCAAAAATCTGTGAACACCTTAAAAATCATATGTATTCATTTTTTATTTATTACCATTTTGTACTATAAAAGTATGAAAATATAATTTATTTATTTATTGAAATATGAATAAATAAATAAATTAAAAAATAAAAAAAATTCTCTGCAGATCATAATTAAAGTGAAAAGGTATCATTACCTTAGAACTTTTATTTTGATTTAATTAGTCGTTTAACCGTCCTCATTCTGCCTCGTTTCTTCCATTGAAAGTTTCCATAGACATTTAATATAATAAATGTCTAATGATAAATAATAAAGTTAAGGTGTTATTATTATTAATTTATTAATATATTTAAGTACAAAAGAGAGAAATGAATGAATAAATGAATAATAGATACAAATTATATCACATTACAAGGGCTGTCAAACGATTAATCACGATTAATCGCATCCAAAATAAACGTTTGTGTTTACATAATATATGTGGGTGCACTGTGCATAATTATTTTTCTATATATATATATATATATATATATATATATATACTGTATAAAAAATACACACACATGTATATTTAAGAAAAAAAAATATTTATATATATTTATATATAAATACAGTATATACATGAAAATATTTCTTAAATATGTACAAGCATGTGTGTGTATTTATAATTAGACACAGTGCACCCGCATATATTATGTAAACACAAACTTTTATTTTGGATGCAATTAATCGCGATTAATCGTTTGACAGCCCTACACATTACACAACATTTTAATTGGTATCGAAAGAACAAATATTTGTATTTTATGTCCCCCATTGTGTTTATTTAATTAAGGAAGTAAACAAATAAAGAATAAAACAAAGTATTTTTTTCTGCTGAAATTGTCTTTTACAAAGATATACCAATCAAAATGTGGTGTCATTCACTAAATCATTTATTATATACAGTATATTATATCGTTTATTTTTCATGTTTCACTCCCACAGTCTGTGGAAAGCAGAGCCAGCCACCAATCATTCAAACTGTTATTTATAGCACTTCTCAACGGAGTCATATAGTTGATGTGTAAATTGAGACTCTTCCTTTGGACATGGCCCCAAAGCACGCTCAACTCTGACCCTGAGCCAAGGCCACTGTAAAGATGAACTTGGCAAAGTCACACACACATCCACAGACATGAGGAGGAAATGGAACTGGCAAGCCTTTGCTGCCATTCTGAGAAAAAAAAAATCTATATCCAAATCTGAACATTAATAACAATAAATAAAGCTGATGGGTGAAAGGAAAATGGGGGCAACCAGTAGTCAGCTGATAGGTGAAGCCGTCTAGTGGTTATGTGATTATTGGAGAAGAGTGAACAGCAAAGGTGAGGTTCCCACAGCCTTATCCAATGACCAGAGCCCTGCCAGCAGAATCCTGAGGTGCAAAAGGGCTGACTTACAGAATCTGAGCCAGTCGCAACTAATCTTCAAGGCATTTAGGCTATTGAGCGCTTCGACACATCGGTGCTTTACAATCAGAAGTTCTTTCTCTACGAGTTTTCTGGGAAAGCTAGGGATAGATAGACAGATGATAGACACTGGAGATTGTTGACAGATTTTTGGGATTTGTGTAGCATACATAATTCCAACACAGTCTCATGAAGATGCGTATCTATACCACGAGTGTCATTTCTCGTGGCATTTATACGCCAAAAGTGGTTTTTTTCGTGTATATGGTACGCACTAAAAAACCCTGGGTTAGGTTTACGGGGGAGGGGGGTGGGGAGTTCGTGCGTATTATACGCAAAAAAGTGCGTATCATATGTACGCGAAAATCGCGTGCCAAATACACGCAAAAACTGTTTTTGGCATATAAATGCCACGAGAAATGACATTCGTGCCATAGATACGAACTTTCATGAGATCGGGCTGCATAATTCCCATACTTTTTCGTTCCCTTTTGAAGTAACTCGACGTTGCATCTGACATTGCAAAGTGTTTCTCAAACTTTTTCTGCCATTCCCCACTTTGAAGGTAGGGAAGGGTTCATGCCTCACCTGTCCCCATGCAATCACCCCCAAAAAATGTTAGCTTTCAGTTAAAATGTATTTTATTAACATAATATTTTAAAAACAAAAAATAATAATGCAATTGTGTTTGTATTTTACCTCTGATAACATCAAATTCAGAAAGGGAGAAAATAAAAGTGTGGACTGGTTGTGCTTTGCTTTATTTTGTCACTTCGCAAACTGCATGCAAAAAGAACAAACAAGATTGAAAAACAATAATATTAATCTCAGGGTTTTTCTCGCTTTGGAGGTGGTAAAATCCTAATAATGTATGTACTGTATTTTAGGTATTTTTATGATTTTTAGGTATTTTTATTGTATTTTTCAAGGACTATCATATAAGCTACTGTGATTCAGTATTTTGTGTGTGGTGTGGACCTCTGCACCCCTAGGTGGGTCCGGGGGCATGCTCACCCGGAAGAAAAGTTTGTACGTTTTAAAGATGAATTCATAAATCTGGTGTACTTTGAAAGTTCTCTGTAAAAATGAAAATGCTATATCTTAGCAATACAATTGTGGCAACAGATTACAAGCAATATTATTAATTAAATTAAACAAATTAGAATGGAGTAATAATTAATCAAATTAATTCCTTAAAAGTTAACCAGTAATGAGTAAAAGTTAAACAGTCAAATGATAGTGAAAAAAAAAAAATTATTATGTTAAAACAGAACCAACACCATCAGATAACCTTTTCTATTTGTTCATCTGACTGTTATAACAAGTATATCAGCCAAACAAAACTTAAAGTGAATGATTTAAGGGTCAAGAGCCCAACTAAAACAAACATTGATCACCATAATAGTGACTTAAAATGATGGTTTTCTCAGTGATTCTGCTTGTTAACATCAGGTGTCTTTAATTTTGGCAATATAAAATAAAGAGTTCTTCATTCATCTTTAACGTCTATCTGTTATTCAGATATTTTTGTTGTAAATTGTACTCATTTTAAATGGTTAACATTTAAAGAATTAATTTGATTAATTATAACTCCGTTCTAATTTGTTAAATTTAATTAATAATATTGCTTGTAATCTGTTGTCACATTTTTATTGATTAGATATAGCGCATTCATTTTTACAGTGTGATTAATTGTTTAATGTCTGCAATGAGCCTGTTTTGTAGTAGGCTACACATATTTTCTGAGCCAGAGACGGAGAGCGCTCACCGCTTGACATCACAACTATTTAGTGTTTTCAACCATGTTGATTTTAGGTTTCAGACATTTAAATAAGTTACTAAAAAAGCAATACATTTAATGTTTGTCAAATACACACTTATGTCTATGGAAGGGGCAATAATAATTATTTCATTTATAATTAGACGAATGCGTATTATTCATATCAAATACACATCATGTAACTTTCAAGTTTACTCTATTCTTCTCCCAGTTCACCAGCCATTTCATGTATTTCGGGAGAAGTGGACCATTTGACATTTGTTAAATCCAACAGATTCGATTCTCTAAAATGTGGCATAAACTAACGCCCATTGCGTATAGCTCAACTAAGGTGTTTAAACAACAAAACACATCCACCTGCTCATATTTGACAATCGGAATATCAGATATTTCAAACGCATTCTCATCCTTTAGCATCATATGTTACAATATATGACAAAATGGCCAAATACTACGCACATGGCACCCGCTATCGTTAATATAACACGCGTTGTGATGGGTAGGTTTAGGTGTGGGGTAGGGTAGGGTATTCTCATATTACGCTAAAGGATTTATGACGCCTTGGGTTTGCGTGTTATATTAACGATAGTTATTTCCTGCTCTAGCCAACAAATTTGTGAAATAAAAGCAGATAATCAGTCATTCGGCGCTATTATGGCTGCGGTATGACAAGCAATGACGCGTCACCACGGAAACCATTAAGGGATACGATCTAAATATCGGGTGCCTTTAAAAACTTTTAAACTTATGTGTGAAAGGCTACATTTAAATGTGTCGTTGTTTTGTTTTGAGTTCATGCTCAATAAAATAAAGGAATTAATAGAGATGGACACAAAAATTACCACATTTTCTCCTGTTTGTCGCGCCCCACTCATCATGTTTCTATTCCCCACCAGTGGGGCGCGCCCCACACTTTGAGAAACGCTGTGTGATCGCCTCAGCGTGACTGTGTCTCAAACGTGTGCAACTGTCCCAGTCATGATTTGCGCAACATTACCCTGTGACCCTTCCACTGAGAACGCTCCACTCCAACCGGACCCTCTTTGATGAGAGCGACCAGATTTGTGCCCCCTGTGGTTTAGGTCCAATCATGGGGGTCGTAAATGGGGCTTGCGGAGGAGTCTGAGACGGGATCAGCCCTTTCTTGGCTCTCACCCGTGGGTTCCAGTGATTTCACTTGAGATACAGAAGCCTGCGATCATGGACATCGTGAGCATCGATTTAAAGGACTCGCCACCTCTTTCCCCTGCTCACGAGGAGCTGGTGGAGGTTATCATTTAGGCCATAGCTTAATTAAACAGCGATTGGCGGGCCGAGAACCAGGAAGCATATCGCAAGAGTGAACTGGACGAGTATATTTGCCTAGCAAAGCTCAATCATTGAGGCCTGCTCTTCTTTTCAGATCTACACAACGAGGTGTGGAGGTCTTAGAGCAAGCCATTAGTTTCTGCCCAGTATATTTGCGTCACTGAGATGTGTGTTTCTACGGGGGGTGCTATCAGATTTGGTTCGGGCACTCCCTGCCAGTCAGCCACTGCTGGGGCAAGATCCTCCAGGGCTGCTCAACTCGAGGTTTGAGGAGAGGGTATCATCTCTCTTGGCACATAAACTCCCTGGAGAAGATGGCTGTTTCTACCTTTGTAGTACTTCCTCCCAGATCTCAGGCTATAATATTCTTGTCCGTCCAGACAACCCATCGGTAGTCTCGTACATAAATCATCAGGGGGGTCCTGTGGTCAAATCCTCTTTGCAGACTGGCGCACCAGAGAGCAGATCACATCCCTGGGTACCTGAATCAGGGAGCACCATTTAATAACCTGTTTCACATGTGGCACTTTGAGGCCTGCAGTTCACGTGGGATTTCCAGCCTGGGTTTTAGCCGTGGTGCTAGAAGGGTTGTCCCTGGCACCTTTCGAGGCTCTGGACTCAGTATCTGACAAATTCCTTACACTAAAAATGGCATTTCTCTTGGTGTTTATGTTCCTTAAGAGGGTAGGAAATTTGCAGGCTCTGCCAGTTGCCTCCTCCTGCCTAGAGTTTGCCCAGGGTAGGGTCAAAGCCATCTTACACCCTAGCCATCTTACACTTTTGGTATGGGCCTTAAGTACCTACAATCTTGCATTACATGTTCTTGCAGGCCTGTCATCTTCATCATTTTGGGTTAGCGGACCAAGATAAGCTAAATCTGATTTGCCCAGTAATGGCTCTTGAGACTTACAGTACGTTCACTGGACTACACTGGTAGTAAGACTTGAAGATCGGGTACACCCAATTTTCCTTCTATCTGCTTGAGAGAGCCCACGATAACAGGAGTATGGCAGCTTCTAAAACTTTTTGTCAGAAGTCTCACTTCAGTAAGTATGTGATGCTGCGGGCTGGTCTTCTCCGCACACTTTTATAAGGTTTCATAGCATGGATCTGGACTACATACCAGGGTCACAAATGTTTTAGTCCCAAGCTGTGCTCCTAATGCTACGTTCACACCGGACGCGAATCGCGCGTCAAATTCGCGCCTGACACGTCTAGTTTGACGCTTGACCACTAGTGTTAATTCGCGTGTCAAGAGCGAAACTGGCGCGCGTAAAGTTTGAAGCGAAATTTACGCGCGTCAGAATCAAAATCCGTTGGCGGCCATTGTTTTTATGTCGACCGAGCATTCATCAAGAGAGTTACCGCTCTGTATTTACTCTGGAGAGCAGAACAGCGGCGTGGGGATCATCGTCGCCGTATATTTGTGTCCACCGGACCCTTCGGAGCCGAACCGTTTGGCGAGTTTCACCATTTGCTCGCTCCAGGAGCTGCGCTGGATGACGGCCGCTGTCAGCGGTACTTCCGCCTGTCACGCGCCCAGTTTGATGACCTGTTGTCCCGCATCTGAGCGAGGATCACCCTCGCCCTCATCCATCTAATCTAGCTGTCATTTTTGTTTTGATGAAAAATAGAGCCAGCCTTCAAAAGTTATTAACCTGTCCTGTGATTTTTTTTTTTTCTCTTTCTCACGTCCAGACACGAATTTATGCACATATGTTGATTGTCTTTACAACATAATACTATTTCTAGATATGGAATGAATAACATTCAATACAAAATGAACATGTCTCCTACTGTATATAGAAATAATGTTTTAAGTGATGAAACATTTGCTTTGTTGTGCATAATCCCACCATGCATTTAGTTATATTAACAAAATAATTTATTGAAGCATCCAGACACTTCACCACGTGAGCAAGCAGCTAGGCTCCTGATTGGTTAACGCGGCGCGAATTCACGCCAAAGTTCAGATTTTTCAACTCGGGCGGCAGACGCGAATTCGCGTCAAACGCGTGAATGCACGACGCTCAATTCGCGCCAACTTGACGCGCGAATGAGGCGTATTCGCGTCTTCCGCGCCGCGCTCCACGCCTCATTCGCACCGCAGAAATTTTTCACGCGCGTAAAGCGTCTTTGCATTGACTTAACATTGAAATCATTCGCGCCTGACGCCCTATTCGCTGCACATGCATATGTATTAATCATATTTGTTGTGTAAGCTTTTCAAATATTTATTTGAACTCATTTTAAATGAGTTGTATTCGCCACCTGCACGCTGGCACAATATATGGACTATGCTCGGTGGTCGAGTGGCTCACCATTCACTGTCGGTGAGATGGAAGAAGAGGACATTTAGCTGCAACCTCCTCACCCCACGACCACCATACAGTCATCATCAATCCTTGTTCCGGTGACCCCACCTGCCTGGGAACTCCTCCCTAGTCCTTTTCCACACCTCCTCATGCCAGCCATAGACCCAGAGACAGTGCCATGCCTGCCAAGGACTCAAAGCCAGAGCCCACCACAGACCCAGAGCCAAAGCCAGCCGGGTCTGACCAGGTGTGTAAGCCGGCCCCAATGTCCATGCAGGAGCTCAAACGTGAGCCATTGCCATCCCAGAGCCTAAACCTGCATTCTGAATATGATTGGACACTGAGCATGAGCTCACCACACACATGCTGTTGTGGGTCTCGTTCACCTACTACACGGGTCCTGCCTGGCTTCCAAGCTCCTTCACCCACTCCACTAGTTCCACCCAGCCCCAAGAGTCCTTTGACGCCACTGGTTCGGCCCAGCCACAAGCCTCCCACTGGGAGAAACATTGCTCTGACTTCATGCTCCTTGGCCCCGCCTTAGCTGGTTCCATCAAGTCCTCCTCCTCTGGCCTTGCTTCCTGGCTCTGCCTTGGGCTTTCCGTTTACCAGCATTGTCTAGGTGCGCAGATCCCCTGGCTCAACCTCGGGCCTTTGAGCCGATGACTCCACCTTGGCCTTTCAATCCTTCAGCTCCACCTTGGCCCGACGCTCCCTTGGCAACACCATGGTCTGTCATCCCTCAGGCTCTGCCGGGCTCCCTCGTCCCTCTGGCGTTGGATTGGTCAGGCATCACCCTGGTTACACCATGGACTTCCAGTGCCTGCAGCTCCACCTCTTTTCTTCACCCCTCCGGCTCCACCAGGCTCATCCTTTCCTTCCGGCTCTATCATTGTCCTCAATCCACCGGCTATGCCACGGTATGGTATGCCCTGTCTCCACATCAGTCCTGCGAGCCTGCAGTTCCACCATGCCCTCCAGCCCAGTGGTATCACACTGGGTCTTCCTCTACTTGGATCCACCTGGATCTCCACCTCTCTTGGCTTCACCTCAGTCAGTCGTGCTCCTGGCTCCTCTGTTCATTGGTTCCACCATGGGCATTCATCTTAATGGCTCTGCTTTTGGAGTCACTGTACATGAGGATTACAGGATTGCTGTCAAGGACACAGTACACTCTATCTTTGATATCCACACCAAGTAATTTACTGGTCAACCTCTTAGTCATCTCTGTGTATCTGTGTCTTCTCCTGGTGATCTTCTCTGTGCTCCTTCTCTTGTCTGCCCCCATTGTTATGGTAGCGCAGGGAAGAGGAGAGGATCTGCAGAAAAAAAAAAACAACAACAACCTTTTTTGGAAAGACAGCGACCGACACAAGACAACTGAAACACGGGTGTATATACACAGGACTACAAGAGGCGAACAAGACACAGGTGCAGGTAATAAAGACACAGGTGTCCTAGAACACATAAAAGACAAGGGAAATCGTGACACGTGTGCTCCCATCTCTGGCTGCAACAGATAAGATTAAAAGTTATATTCTGTTTGGTCATACCATGATATGCCATCTAGTCATGTGCCTTCTGTTAATCCTAAAATTGGCTCAACAAACTCAGCATTGTTCCTATTCACATCCCCGTGTCTGTGTGGATATCGTTACACTATTTTTGACTGAATTTATTAAACTATTAAAAATGGTTTTGAAAATTATAAATTAATAGAGATTGTAATAATTTGTGGCATACAGAAACTTTGCCAGTAAGTTTATGTTTTCTTTTGAGCATTGTGTTTTAATAATAATCATAAACGCAAGACATAAACAAGAAATACTTTATTTGAAATATGATTTCTTTTTTTAAATAGATTTTTTTATTTGCATTCATTTATTATTATTGTTGTGTATACATTCAAGAAGTAATGAAGACAATTGCATTAATTATTGCTCCTCGGGGCATTTTTACATCTTTAAAAAAAATGTTTACTGTTAAGAATGGTGTCAGTGTTATTATAAGAGCAAATTACTTAGCACCTTTTAAACTTCTAAAATACGTCTTTTTATAATTTGAGACATCTTTATTTGTCATTTGCCACATACTTAGAATGCACATAATACAATACACACAAATCATATAGGCTACATGATATACAAGTCAACACAAATGTACAATAAACATACGATGCACTGCATGGTGCTTAATGACGCAGATGGAGCGGTTCAATCTTTGAACAATAATGCATATTTTCCGCTTTCCTCTGGAGAAAATTAGACCAACAGTGTGGGAGTAATCGCCTACTTGGTGCACCTGCTGAAACATTGTGCGCAAGGTTAATGCGTGTTTCTTTCGCTTATGCATATGCGAGTAAATCACTCTGCACGCGCGTCTCCAAAATGCCCAGCGCGTGGACTCAGACTGAGAATGGGTGATTCATCACACACTGCGCTCTGTCCGGCCCCTGATCAGGGGCCCCGCTAATCGCAAAGCTCGCCTAATCACTTTCTCTTTTACCTTTCTGAAGAAGCAGTATGGAGTTACGTCACACCAGCGCGCAAAAGTGCCGGCCAAGCAAATAAGCCGCTGAGGTGCTATTTGTAGGCATTGCTGCCAAACCCGGGTAAGGCTGCTCACTCTTCTGCGATCAATGCTTTAAACTTTCTTTTGCACTAGAAGCAGCATGCGTTAAATTTCTGATTAATTCTGAAATGATTCTGTTTGGAG
Source organism: Pimephales promelas (assembly GCF_988280905.1). NCBI lineage: Eukaryota > Metazoa > Chordata > Actinopteri > Cypriniformes > Leuciscidae > Pimephales > Pimephales promelas. The sequence continues at coordinate 9,800,231 of NC_142793.1, forward strand.
AACTTGATCCGTTGATGACCGGCGGCCGGTGCGCGCAACAACGCAATTAGATCAAATTCCGAAAAGTCACATTCACAGACAATCGAACGCGTTACCGTGAAGGACCGGGACATGATGACGATTCTGCATGTTTTAGCAGCGAGGTTGTCACTTTTTATCATCACTTTCGATTAGATTTGTTTTTTATTTATTTCTGAAATCACCATGCCACACACTCGCAACAGGAACCCAAGTCCAATCCCAGAGGTGACATGGGACACGGGGTTGAAAGAGATGAACGAGACCTGGAAAGGAGCTATTGCATGCTTGGGAGTTGCTATTTTTTTTGTCATGACAATTGGGATCATTTATTGGCAAGTTGTGGATCAGCCCAACAAGAACTGGATCCTTAAGGGGAGCTTTAGTGGGCTCATTTGGGAGAGACGGACGCAAACTCTGGTCATACAGACACTGACTGAGGACAAGACTTTTGCGGAGATAGACGTGGAGAACGTGGGGAACACTGATATTGAGGTTCCGTTCGTGAGGAACATGTGCTGGCTTAACAAAACCGAGTTCTGCTACACTTGGGATTCGGTCGCAGAGGTGAAGATATCTTTGGAATCGGAAGAGGACTCGGATACTGAGTGCTATAGTGTAACTTGGACTCCAATTCACTGCCATGTGGATCTGAAGGTAAAATATCATTGGAACTTTACTCTTGAAAATATAGGTTGTTACAGAATCAAAATAGTGTTTTTTTTTATAGAACCGGGTGTCTTTGAAAATCCGTTTTTAAGTCCCACAAAAATAGCTTAGGGTTATTTTTCAAAAACAAATCGTATTTGTTTCCCCCACACCTTCTTCATCTGATTTGAAGACTTAATATTTTACTTTTACTGAAAAATATGTAAAAACTAGCGAACCAAAAACCACGTAAAACTGTAAAACTGAGAGTTGTCCTTGTGTAGTGATTTTCGGGTAGGTTTTTTTTTTGGCTTTTTAAAAGTTCGATACGAAATTTCTCGCACGAAACCAAACTTATAGCTAAACGTCAATTTAAAGTCTGATAAAAAAACACCACATTTTTGTGAAAAATTTTTAATATTCAAATAAAAAAACTAATAAAATAAATCATCACTATGTATTAGATTATCGCTATCGCTATAGTTGCTATGGTTACCTCCGGCGAAATTGTCCAATGAAAATACACGCCTTGACTTGTGGATACTAAAATATTCCAAATTTATTACCAACTAAAACATAAAGCTAATCCATCCATTCTCAAAATTGCTTTATCCTCCACAATTAGGCTTATGTTAAAATAACATATTTATAAATAATTATTAAGTGGTTTCTTGTTTCCCAGTGTTGATAAAGAATATAGATAAAATGTGAATATTCTGTTTACTTGCAGCATTCATCTTTTTTTATTCATGCTGTCAAATAATGTCTGTGTACATACATATACAAACACATACGCATATAAACACAAACTTTTTTGTTAGATGTGATTAGTCGCGATTAATGAAGCAGGGTTTAAAGTTCACCGCACTGAAGCGGCCACAAAGATAAAGTACAATGTTACATACATTTCACAGATATCCGACAAGACAATGACTTTCTTTGTTCAGCAAACCTAAAGCTGTTCGGAAGTTTCCCAGTTTAATCCCTTCATTTTCATCCCTCTGTAATGCTCTGGCATGAGTTATTTCAGATTTAAGCCCAAGAACACATTCTTCAGTCCAATCCTTTGACTTTTAGATGTTCTGCACCTGTTTTTATGTGTTATGAGAGCCTAAAGCTTCTTAGCTAGATATGCATGTCCATATGCATGCAGGAACTCGATCAGTAAATGTATTGGCACTTTCACATGCAATAAGTCATCAAGCTTTGGTATAAAGATGGACCATGATACATTTTAAGGATAGTTATCCTCTCTCTCTCTCTCAGGACTGTTTTTCCATGGTGAATATTTCGTGGTACGGAGGAGCCAGTGTCCATGCGCTCAACTGGCCCATAAACGATGCCAACATTTCCATGCAGCCTTTCACAGTCAGCGATCTTAGGGACAACCCTTCTGGCTTCGGATCAGTTTTAGAGCGCTACTTCCTGGGATCCTCAGGTAAGCAAAGAGGAGCTCTGCGTCATTAACCTCTTCAGCCAAATTTGGCCACCCTGTAATTGCACACATTGTTGACCAGAGCAAACATGTATTTACTCAGGACTATGTACACAATTCAAAACAGCCTCGGGCCTGAGATCGCGCGGACCTACTGTACATAGAGCGTAACACAATACGGATGGTTACTTCTGCTTGGTGAAAGATTGCAAAACAAAGGACAGCGGATTTAAGTCTGAACCCATTGGTATTTGTCAGCAGATGTCTGATGTTTATATGGAGAGTTAATTAAGCAAACAATCTCAGAGGCAGATTTAAATAACCATTGTGTTTATGTCTGGCTGTTATTTTGATTGGAGGCAGGGTGGAGGACGTTTACAGACAGATGCAGTGAATTCAAGCATTATTCCACATATTTTACATTTTAGCTTTGTATATTTATTTCACACCAAAAAAGTACTGTCACAACAATGTGAAGTTTCAGAAAAATATGAATAAATATGAATAATAATTATTCATATTTATAACAATAATAAACACATTTTCATACTCATTCGAGCCCGTTCTCATCCCAAAGCGCCATATAAGACGCTTTTGCAAAAGCGTAAATATCCAACGCACATGGCACCCTTTAACGTGAAATGAGACGCAGATATATTTGGGCAGAAGGCGCCCCCTAGTGGTCTAACCCTTACCCTACACCATACCTAAACTTAACCATTAACCGAAGCGTCTCATTAGACGTTAAAGGGTGCCATGTGCGTTGGATATTTACGCTTTTGCAAAAGCGTCCTATATGGCGCTTTTCAGTATATTTAATAATTCTTGATCCTTATTTGGCAAAATTATTGAGCATGCTTTTAAATCTAAAAAATAATTCCGTAGCAAACTGTATTATTATTTTTTTATAGTGTAAGTTATGGTGTACTCGGGTTTGTGATGGAAATCACTTTTATGAAAAACTGCTCATAAGTTATGGGTTTGAATCAGTTCAATGAATCCTTCACTGAACTCATTTAAACTGTCAGAGTGTCTCGAAATTAAAGGAGTAGTTCAATTTTAAAAAAACTTTTGCTGATAATTTACTCACCCCCATGTCATCCAAGATGTCCACGTCTTTCTTTCTTCAGTCGAAAAGAAATTAAGGTTTTTGATGAAAACATTCCAGGATTTTTCTCCATATAATGGACTTCAATGGGAACCAAACGGTTCAAGGTCCAAAAGACAGTTTTAGTGCAAACTGTTCAAAAGGGCTTTAAACGATTCCAGACGATGAATAAGGGTCTTATCAAGCAAAACAATCACTCATTTAAAAAAAAAAAAACAAAGTTTAAGTTTTATATGCTCAAATGGTTGCCTTGCTCTGTTCTGTGATTTGCGTGCGTGACTCTCCTGTTCGAACTCATTCATCAAAATTAACAAATCTTTTCCAGAGTCAACTCATTCATTTCGTTCGTTGAATGACCCAAATGACACAAAAAAAGATTTGTTCGTTTTAATAAACGAGTTCGAACAGGAGAGTCACGAACGTGCATCACAGAACAGAGCAAGGCGACCATTTGAGCTTATAAAACTTAAACTTTTTTATTTATTTTTTAAACGAGCGATCGTTTCACTTGATAAGACCCTTATTCATCGTCTGAAAACGTTTAAAGCCCTTTGAACAGTTTGCAGTTTGCACTGAAAATGTCTTTTGGACCTTGAACAGTTTGGTTCCCAATGAAGTCCATTATATGGAGAAAATCCTGGAATTTTTTCATCAAAAACCTTAATTTCTTTTCGACTGAAGAGAGAAAGACATGGACATCTTGGATGACATGGGTGTAAGTAAATTATCAACAAAAGTTTTTTTTTAAATTTTAACCATGTTTTGTGTTTTAAGGATTGTGAAACATAAATCATAGGGGTGTAACGATACCCTCATGTCACAATTCGATACATATCAAGATACTGAACTCGCCATACAACATTATTGCGATTCTCCAAGACATATGCTAAAATGTTCTTTTGATTAAATGCTAAATTTGGTATTACAATATGGGTGTAAATGAACAGGCTTGGACTTGGACAATAGAGACACCAGAACAAACATATTCATGATTCTGAAGATGATTATGACTAGATATATTTATAGTAATTTAGGCCACTTTTTACTGGTAACATTAGACATTTGGCGTTATCAGAACCCACATTATATGCACTACATTATACAGTATTCAACAAATATAGCACTTTAAAGGGATACTCCACTTTTTTTGGAAATAGGCTCATTTTACCACTCCCCCAGAGTTAAACAGTTGAGTTTCACCGTTTTCGAATCCATTCAGGCGATTTTCTGCTATTTAGAAGAATGTCAGTAACCAGACAGTTTCTGGTCTCATTGACTTCCATAGTATATTTTTTTTCCTACTATGGAAGTCAATGAGACCAGAAACTGTCTGGTTACTGATATTCTTCTAAATAGCAGAAAATCGGCTGATTGCATTTGAAAACAGTAAAACTCAACTGTTTAACTCTGGGGGAGTGGTAAAATGAACCTATTTCCAAAAATAGTGGAGTATCCCTTTAATGTAGTACTGACAATAAAACTTGTTTTCTCACACAGTAATTATTATTTTGTGTGAACTAAACACAATACATATTGTCATATAAAGTATTGTGACACAATATATTGTTACACCCCTAATAAATCTCATCGGTTGCTGATATGATCAATTATTACACGGCTCTGTGGAATACTTGATTCTGATTGGTCAATTGCACCATCCAGCGGTACGTTACTCCACAATAACATCCATTGAAAAAGTTTTGCTTTTGGTGAGCTAATAAAATATTACAATTTTTATATTATTTAATATTATGCCTGCCAGTATCGTAGCCTCTGCTTTGATCACCATGTCGATGTTCATTCTGAGATAACAACCGGTTTGATGTACATTATCCCTTACTTAACGTCCGGCCAGACGATTCAACCACACAGCAGAAACCAGAACCGCCATCGACCTCCAGTACAGCACAGCGTCAATGCCTTGAGCTGGAAAAAGCTGTAAAATTCAAGCTTCCCAGATGCATGTCTCATTATTGACATGTGGAGGAAGTTTGAAACCACCGCGACTCTTCCTAGAATTGACCATGTGGTATTCTAAGAATCTGTAGGGTCAAGAGGGGGACGGAGAGCCCCATGGCTCCTCGGGAAGACCTGTGTTAAGATAGGAGGTCCTGTCACTAACCATCACTACAACACTTCGTCAATCACTTTGGGATGAAGGAGTTCCTATAAAATGGCTGTCCTAGATCCATGAGTTGACTAAAAAAAAAAAAAATGAAACATTTGCAATTGACACAGAACATCAACTTTGAACAATAAATGAAATGATTCTTGAGCTACTTTTTCTCACCTGGACTGGGCTTGCTCTATTTTACACTCTTAGAAGAAAAGGTTCTATATAGAACCTTAAAAGGTTCTATCAGCGCAACGTATTTGGAACCCCTAAAAGGTTCTATACACTCTTAAAAAAGGGTTCCTCTGGGTTCTATATAGAACCCTGGGGTTCCATACTTGGCCAATAGAACCTTTTACCCCCCAAAAAATGGTTCTATATACAGTAGAACCATTTTGGAGTTCCATATATGAAGCGGGGGATGGAACCATTTCTGGTTCTAAATAGAACCATTTCTTCTAAGAGTGTACCAAGGTAAAGGACCTTTCAGTGCTATACATGCCGGTCTTGAGCCCCTGCATTAGTAAAGTGCGATTGCTCCCCATTTCTCTCAACATTGGGAAATTAGAGCTATCAGTCGATACGTGGGAAAACAACAGTGTTGTAGTCGAGACCACCTCACTCGAGTCCGAGTCTAGACCGAGACCATAGAGAGTCGAGTCCGAGTCGAGTCCGAGACCAGAGACGGTCGAGTCCAAGTCGAGACCGAGACCAGTGAGGGTTGATTACCTAATTTACTTTTATTTACTTAGAGAAATCCTTTTTTTTTTTTTTTTTTTTTTACTGAATTTACTTAGAGTTTAAAAAATATGATCAGTTTAGGGTAAAAATGCCACATAGTAGGTGGTGTTAAAAGTAATTTTATTACAATTTGTCATGCGCAGTTGCGCACTAGAAAATCACCAATCACTGGGCGTGTCAATCAATTTAAAGAAATATTTTATTAACATACATTAATAATCATGAAAAATATTTTGAATTGAACACGAGTGGACTCGGGAATAAGTCAGAGTCCTAAAAAAAAAAAAAAATGTTCGAATACGAGTCAATTCCGAGTCCAAATGCACACGAGTCCATGACAAGACCAAGACCATTAAAATATGGTCTCGAGACCGAGTCCGAGACGAGTCCGAGTCTCGAGTACTACAACACTGGAAAACAATGTACTTTTTTGAATAAGTAACTCAGATATTTTGTTTACTGGTGACTTGAAGACTTGAACTCACATTACCCCCAACACTGGTAATAACGTTGGCCAACAACACTAGTGGTAAACAGCTGCCACCTTTACTCATTCATGGTGCAAACATACCGCTTTTTGGATTTCTGGTGTGATAAAATGTTCATTAACGGCTAATAATGTCATCGAAGGGGCGTCGTGGTGCTTCAGACCACCAGACGTGCCATGAGAGGCTTGTTTAGGTGGGCAGCTGGTCTCTAAACATGGTTACCACTCAAAGCCGAGACACCCTCACACACAATCCAGCAATTAATAACCCGACTTACTCAACACAGTCACGCTGCTTTTTTCGTGCGGGCGCATTGTTTGCACCCTCATCGGTGTCTTCCATGTTTCGCGTGTGAGCTTTCGGCAGCTGAGAAGTGAAAGTGGTAATCTGCGTCCCAGACGGCTGAACAGAATTAGATTAAAGCGAAAGGGCATGTCGTCAGCTAAGGCCATAATATTCATCATGTGATATAAACAAAGGCCTTTTATGATTTCCCTAGATCATTGTTTGCACAGGCCCACAAAGAGTTATGTAACGGCGTGAGCAGTTCAACCGAAATTTTAATCCCCGTTCCACCTCGCTTAGAGGACGGCCTCGGTTTCGTGGAGAGACCTCTCCAACCCCTCTGTAATCGGCTCACTTTTGAGACAGAAATGTCGAGCTTCCTGCCAATGCAGCTGTCTTGTGTTGCCAAGCAACCACAGACATATCATGGTATATAATGGCCAGTGGCATAACAATGACAGTCATGTTGGCTCAGATTCGTAAGGCGACCCGGCAGCTGTCTGTGGTCGCGGCTCTCGCCTTCTATTGGTCGGCGATGTGTTGATAATGGACGTAATTGTTTTTTCTGAGTTGCCGCTCTGCAGGCAAAAGGCATGTTGTTATTCAGGCCTGTAAAACGAGCCCCCGGTGACCCGGGGCAAACCCAAAGGTAAACTTTTCAGCGCTGTATATTTACATTTAGGCCTTGAAATCGGATAGGGGTTTTAAACCGATTGGTGATGTGGGGATTCGGTCATGCGACGTCTGTCAAATAGCTTTGTCCACTTTGTTGATGAGAGACATTATTGATGTGTCCAGGCAAGTTATGTCCGGTCCAAAATGATGACTGACTCATCTCTTAAAAAGATTATGACATATTTAGATTGTGCTAGTCTCCAAGTAGTGATTGTCCCTCTGTGTCCACGTGTATTAGCTGTGTGTTTCTATGCCAATTCATTGTTGACCCTTAAGAAAAAGACGTTTATTCAAGTGTGCTGTTTGTATACTTATTTTAAAAGATAAGCATAAGTATATAGTATAAAGATACTTACTTTATATTGCAGATTTAGCGCTTTTATGTCAAAATATTGACTTGCTTACCATTTCATGATGCTTACCATTCTCATATTCCGATTCTCAAATGTGTAAGTCAGTTTGTCGTTTTAAAAAAAGAAAGAAAAAGATCTTTATCTGTAACGCGAGATGGATGCCGTGTTTGGGCCGCAGTTCAGATATTTCTGTCTGTTAGATTTATTACAGTGCAGGAATTCATCAGTTTCTCCCGAAATACATGAAATGAAATAGCTGAGAAAAATAGAGTTGACTTTATAATTATTTACACAGTATCTATCTGATATGAATAAAAACCGTCGCAAATTATTTGAATGGGTTGTTATTTCTGCTTCCATAGACACCATTGTAGATTTTACAAACTAAAAATGTACTGTTTTGCTATAATATATTATATATATTTAAATGTCTGTAACCTAAAATAAATATTATGTGGTTAAAAACACTGAACAGTTGTGATATAGCCTATGACAAGCGCTGCGCTCGTCTGTGTTTGGCTCAGCGCCAGCCATAGCACAAGCACGCAGTTTGAATCTGGCAGTCACTGTACATTCGCTCCATAGACTCGCTCTGTGCTTAGCTGCTGTAGAGCGTGCCGAATTCGAAATTGCTGATATACAGGAAAATATGTGGAAAATGAGAATATATTACGAAAATACCCCGTGGCATTTAAACGATGTCCAATTGGCACTAAGGGGCCTAAAGTGTGCCAAGAAAACATCCCCCACACCATTACACCACCACCACCAGCCTGCACAGTGGTAACAAGGCATGACGGATCCATGTTCTCATTCTGTTTACGCCAAACTCTGACTCTACCATCTGAATGTCTCAACAGAAATCGAGACTCATCAGACCAGGCAACATTTTTCCAGTCTTCAACTGTCCAATTTTGGGGAGCTCTTGCAAATTGTAGCCTCTTTTTGCTATTTGTAGTGGAGATGAGTGGTACCCGGTGGGGTCTTCTGCTGTTGTAGCCCATCCGCCTCAAGGTTGTGTGTGTTGTGGCTTCACAAATGCTTTGCTGAATACCTCGGTTGTAACGAGTGGTTATTTCAGTCAAAGTTGCTCTTCTATCAGCTTGAATCAGTCGGCCCATTCCCCTCTGACCTCTAGCATCAACAAGGCATTTTCGCCCACAGGACTGCCGCATACTGGATGTTTTTCCCTTTTCACACCATTATTTGTAAACCCTAGAAATGGTTGTGTGTGAAAATCCCAGTAACTGAGCAGATTGTGAAATACTCAGACTGGCACCAGCAACCATGCCACGCTCAAAATTGCTTAATCACCTTTCTTTCCCATTCTGACATTCAGTTTGGAGTTCAGGAGATTGTCTTGACCAGGACCACACCCCTAAATGCACTGAAGCAACTGCCATGTGATTGGTTGATTAGATAATTATATTAATGAGAAATTGAACTGGTGTTAATCCTTTAGTTGAGTGTATAGCGCTTTAAACAATATAGATTGTTTCGAAGCAGCTTTACAGAGATAAACATACAATTTAAGGTAACAGAGATTGGTTTGGTTTTATAGCGGTTCTTGAATGTTATTTTCCAGCTAAATTTAGTTTTGATTGATTCACTTCCGGTGAAATGAAATGTGCGTTTGTTATACTTGTAGTTGCTATATTTTCCATTTGTTATAGTTTGCTATAGTTACTTACATTCAAGTGTTGATAACAAAGGATGCATGAAGCTTGAATAAAATGTTTTTAAAATGCAAAAAACACTAACCTTAAGTATGAGCAATAGCAATAGTGATCTGTGACCTGGAAAACACCTGTAATAAGAAGATTTAAGTAGAGCTGCTCGATTAGTAAAAGTTTACACTGATGTCTATGTTAGCGATCAAAATAGAGTAAATCAGCCTTTGAAAGTAACTTGACACTTCAAATAAAGATTGAATTAATGACATTGTTACACCAGTAGGTGGCGACGAGTCACTAATAAAAGATTTATTTGTCATTGAATCATTCATTAAAGAGATTTATTCAAAAACATATATGTAGTTGTTATGGGTAGTCGTGACTGAATGGTCATGAGCAGATGTAGCACTCAGGAGAAGTTAGATGAGTTTGCATAGATGGGATTTTATTTATCCATAATTAAGGCCAATGAAAAGCAAAAAAAAAAAATTAACAACAAAAAAAAATACTTTTGAATAAACAAAGTAATTGACATGAGTCAAAATAAATACATTTAAAAAAAAAAAACTTTTACAACAGTTCAAACATTGACCTTAACACAAGTCAGTATATTAGAGCAAGGACAGACTTATGTCCTTTCACCCCGCGCTCCCTTTACAGAATGAAAATACTAGCCTTTATAGACCTGAGTTCACCCATGGAATTGGAACATACCAACACATGATTATGATACAGGGGTGACTCAGATGACAACAGCATAAATGCTTAAAAACAGCATGAAATACAACCTCTATAAAACTAGAAAATTACAGAATATTATTTCTACAGTTTCAGCTGACAATTGGCAAGCAAAAAGTCACATTAATAGCTACGAATTAATTAAACTCAAACTCCGGGTAATTTTTCTCTTGACCCGGAAGTCATAGCGTCATTTAAACCCCACAATAGCGGCACATTTTCCTTTACTCAAACAAACCAGAGACGCGAGTACAACAAAGATGGTATGTGAACACAATGTTTCTCTTAAACTAAATAAACAGATACCTATTGAAAACATGTATTCTGTGATTATTGTAACTGAATAACTGTGATGTAGATGACATAATTTTCTTGAAAACAGCAAGATATGTATTGATGGAAGTATATAGCATTTAAATCCCCGCAGTATTAGCTGTTAAAGATGTGCACACCAAAAGCTACGGGATATATGAGTTTTTGTTATGAAAGGCTAGATTAACCGCTAATTTATGACAGAATAAAGATTAACAAAAACTTTAACGTGCTAGACAAACATTCGGATCACATTTACACACAGTCTTTGTGTACAAGGATAGGCAGCGTATCGCTGCCGTGACGATAGCTATGCGCCCCGTCACACACCCCCCCCCCCTTAAGAGAGAACGTCTAGGTCCATCTCCTGACGTGAAAGAAAGTCAGCAATAACGTTATCCTTTCCCGTTCTATACTTCACTGTAAACCTGTATGGCTGCAAGGACAGGTGCCATCGGGTGATTCTGGAATTAAAGTCACGCATACGATGTAGCCATTGCAAGGGCCTGTGGTCTGTCTCCAAGACAAACTCTTTGCCAACAAGGTAATATTTTAAAGTGTCCAGCGCCCACTTGATGGCCAGACACTCCTTTTCTATGGTGGAGTACCGAGTCTCACGAGGGAAAAGTTTGCGGCTCACAAACTGTATAGGTCTTTTGTCCTCCCCCTCACCCTGCAGCAACACTGCTCCTAGTCCAATGCCAGAAGCGTCCGTTTGCACCGTGAAGGGTAAGGAAAAGTCAGGACTCTGCAACACTGGTTCGTGGCACATGCTCTCCTTGAGGTCGTGGAAAGCTGCCTGACACTCTGCAGTCCAGACGACTTTATTGGGACTGGTCTTACGAGTGAGATCTGACAAGGGAGCTGCTCGGCTTGAAAAGTCGGAAATAAAGCGCCGGTACCATCCGACCAACCCCAGAAAAGATCTAACCCCCTTCTTGGTTGTAGGCGGCTGGGAGTTGCGTATGGCTTCCACCTTGCTGACCTGAGGACGTATAGTACCGCAACCCAGGACATATCCCAAGTAGCATACTTCAGACCTGGCAAGTTGGCATTTGCTGGCATTTACTACCAACCCGGCCTGCCGAATCCTTCGGAAGACATCACTAAGGTGTTGAAGATGTTCTTCCCACGACGAACTGTAAATAATGACATCATCAATGTAAGCAGCGGCATGGTCCTCAGCGCCCCTCAGCACCTCATCCATGAGACGCTGGAATGTTGCTGCAGCTCCATGAAGGCCAAAGGGCATGACCTTAAACTGAAACAATCCTGATGGAGTTTTGAAGGCGGTCAGTTCTCGTGCTTGGGTGTTGAGTGGCACTTGCCAGTATCCTTTACACAAGTCCAAGGTGCTGAGGAACTCAGCCTTTCCCAGGCGCTCCACCAACTCGTCTACACGAGGCATGGGATATGGATCAAAAGCTGATATGTTATTCAGTTTCGAAAAGTCTACACAGAAGCGGAGCCCCCCATCCTTTTTTGGCACCAGGACCACAGGACTGCACCACTCACTATGTGAAGTCTCAATCACCCCCATTTCCAGCATCGCCACCACCTCCTGCTTCAGCGCGGGGATCAGTCGCGCTGGAACCCTGGTGGTGGTCTGCCGAATAGGACCTGGAGAAGTCAGCCGGATGTCATGGGTGATGATGTCGGTTCGCCCTGGCTGGTCTCGGAACAGGCCTCTTGGGATGATTCTCTTTAGGTCCTCCTGCTGTTCATTTGTCAAATGGGTAACAGAGGGGTAGGTTGACTCGCCGCCCACAGTCGGAAAATACTGCTCCAACGGCTCCTCTTCCTCTTCCACAGTCCGCGCCCACAGCTGATCTTGTACAGAAGATGGTCGATCAATCCATTGTTTTAAGAGATTCACGTGGAAGATCTGTTTAGAGTGACGTCTGTCTGGCATTGAGATTTCATAGGTAACCTCACCGACCTTGCGAAGTACCTTGAAGGGGCCTTGCCACTTTGCCAGCAAACTGCTTTCTGATGAAGGCAACAGTAGCAGCACTTTCTGTCCGGACACAAAGGTGCGACTACGTGCTGTCTGATCATACCACGTTTTCTGCCTTGTTTGAGCCTGAGCCAGATGTTGGTGAGCCCTGGAACTCAGCTGGTCCAGCTTCTCTCGCATTTTCAGGACATAACTCACAATGCTGGTTGGCTGATGAGGAGCGTCCCCCTCCCAACTCTCTCGGAGAATGTCCAGTGGGCCTCTCACTTCCCGTCCAAACAAGAGTTCGAAGGGGGAGAACCCGGTGGATGCCTGCGGTACCTCTCTGTAGGCAAACAATAGGTATGGAAGCCACTGGTCCCAGTCAGCTCCTGATTCAGACACAAACTTCCGCAACATCGACTTCAGGGTCTGATTGAATCTCTCAACCATACCATCGGTCTGCGGGTGGTAGGGTGTGGTTTTAATGCCCCGAATTCCTAACAGGGAATAGACCTGTCTCAGTATCTTGCTGGTAAAATTAGTTCCCTGATCAGTTAAGATTTCTTTGGGGACACCAACACGGGAGAAAAGTTGAATCAAACTATTGGCCACTTGCCTTGCTTTAGTATTTCTGAGGGGGAATGCTTCAGGGTAACGTGTTGCGTAATCGCAAATTACTAAGATATAGCGGTGCCCTGCCTTACTCCTCTCCAAGGGACCAACTACATCCATAGCGATTCGACTAAAAGGCGTGTCAATAATTGGGAGACTGATGAGGGGAGCTTTTAAACCTCTTTTGGAGCGAGCAGACAACTTGCACTCTGGACAAGACCTAGAGTACTCTGCTATGTCCCTGTTAACACCTGGCCAATAAAATCTTTGCAGGATTCTCTTTTCAGTCTTCTCCCTGCCTAGATGTCCTGACCATGGATTACTATGACCTAGGTGTAACACTTTGTCTCTCAGAGTCTTAGGAACCACCAACTGTTCAGTGTCCGTACTCACCCGATACAATTTCCCATTATTAACAACAAAACACTGGTCACCCTCCCTCATTGCTTCCCTAGCCTCATCATCAGTCTTGACAGAAGAAAAGCAAGAGCTAAGTGTGGGGTCTTCCTGTTGAAGCTTCTCGAAGTCTACAAAGGCGTCAATGTCCTCTAGCTGTGGAAAGGACAGGCTTTCCTGCACCAATGTACCTGCCACCTTTGCTCTGCGCTTCTCTGCCTTGGACTTTTTAGGTTTATCACCCGGACAATTCTCAAATGGTAACTCTGACCACACATTAGAGTCCATTTTGGTCTTGGCCTGTGCTCTAGTTGTAACATAGGCACTGACTGTGTTAACACTTTGCAATAGCTCTGTAAGAACTGGCACATCCTGGCCTAAAATCACTGGGTAAGGGCATTTGTCTAAAATCCCTACGGTTAACAAATATTTTTGGCCATTAATCTCTATGAGAACCTCACTGGTCTGGTGCTCTGTCTCATCTCCATGCACACAACGGACCCTCACTTTACCCACGGGCTGGAAATCAGACCTCAAACAAGATTGAAGAACGAAAGACTGACTACTTCCTGAGTCAACTAAAGCCTGTACCATCTTTCCATTTATCTTCACAGGGACAGTAACATCAGAAGAAACACAAGATAAGTGCTTGCTAGGGCCAGGTAGGTAACATAGTCTAGAATCAGACACTTTCTTCAGTGTACAATTGGGCCTAATGTGACCTTGCTGACCACAACCGTGACATATAGGTACTCTATGTGTTGCTGCTGGTGTGGGGCTAACATTGGGACTATTAGATGGTCTAACCACACGACTGTTACCACCCGCAGGCCTACCAGGAACTGTCTTCTCTGGTTCTCTCTGGGCTGCTTGGTAGGGTCTTCTCCAGTCCTGTTGTTGTGGACCCAGATGATAGCCTCTTCTGTTTTGTCTGGCCGCCATGAAGGTCTCCACCAGCTCTGCTGCTTGCGCCGACGACCCCGGGGTGCGCTCCTTCACCCATACTTGCAACTCAGGGTACAGCATGCCCAGAAATTGCTCCAACACGATTTGGTCACACACCTGGTCCCTGGTTTGGGTTTCTGGAACTAGCCACTTCTCCATCAGGTCCTTTAGCCGGGCTTGAAGTTCTTTCGCCGTCTCCCCCTCCTTGATAGACTTGGAGCGGAAAGTCTCTGCACTGATGTTGAACTTGTTAAGAATGGCTTGCTTCACTTTCATGTAATCTTGGCTGTCTTCAACGCACATGGCTACATAGGCTGATCTGGCCTTACCATTCAACAAGGGCACAAGGTACAATACCCAAGTCTCCTGGGGCCATTGACTTGCTGCTGCGAGTCTTTCGAAGGTAGTCAAATAGTGTTCAATATCTTCATCCTCTTCATACGCGGACATCCTAGGGGGTTTCCACCCCCGTTGGAGGTTCATCGGTGTTGCAAGGCCGAGAGCTGTAGAGTTAAGGGAGCTCTGCATCCCTGGTACTGGGTGCTGACCTGGATGTGGCTGAGGAGTTGGTACATCCAGGAATGGCATGTTGAGCGGATCAAAGGCTGTCGTAGTGCGTGAACTGGATGGGTACATCTGCTGCCGTCCGGCGAGTGGTTGGCCCATCGACTGTGTTAATATTGTGTCGCCACTCACTAGTTGCTGCAGTTGCTTGAATTGGTGCTCCATACCTTTCCATCTCCGTTCTTGCCGAAGCGCCTCTGCCTCCAACTGGTCCTGCTGATGCCGCTGAGACTCCGCCATAGTTTTTACAATCCTCTCCAAGCGGTCTGTCCTGTCTTCCACCACCGGAGTAGGATGCTTGGATGACACAGTAGATTTTGGCCTAGTACTCATAGCCGATCCATCTCTAGGGGGCGCTGTACCACTGCCTTGATTATCCATCTTGAATCCCCGAGTGCTGCTCAGACACTGTTTACCCGGAAACCGCTGCCACCAAATGTTATGGGTAGTCGTGACTGAATGGTCATGAGCAGATGTAGCACTCAGGAGAAGTTAGATGAGTTTGCATAGATGGGATTTTATTTATCCATAATTAAGGCCAATGAAAAGCAAAAAAAAAAAATTAACAACAAAAAAAAATACTTTTGAATAAACAAAGTAATTGACATGAGAGTCAAAATAAATACATTTAAAAAAAAAAACTTTTACAACAGTTCAAACATTGACCTTAACACAAGTCAGTATATTAGAGCAAGGACAGACTTATGTCCTTTCACCCCGCGCTCCCTTTACAGAATGAAAATACTAGCCTTTATAGACCTGAGTTCACCCATGGAATTGGAACATACCAACACATGATTATGATACAGGGGTGACTCAGATGACAACAGCATAAATGCTTAAAAACAGCATGAAATACAACCTCTATAAAACTAGAAAATTACAGAATATTATTTCTACAGTTTCAGCTGACAATTGGCAAGCAAAAAGTCACATTAACAGCTACGAATTAATTAAACTCAAACTACGGGTAATTTTTCTCTTGACCCGGAAGTCATAGCGTCATTTAAACCCCACAATAGCGGCACATTTTCCTTTACTCAAACAAACCAGAGACGCGAGTACAACAAAGATGGTATGTGAACACAATGTTTCTCTTAAACTAAATAAACAGATACCTATTGAAAACATGTATTCTGTGATTATTGTAACTGAATAACTGTGATGTAGATGACATAATTTTCTTGAAAACAGCAAGATATGTATTGATGGAAGTAGCTATAGCATTTAAATCCCCGCAGTATTAGCTGTTAAAGATGTGCACACCAAAAGCTACGGGATATATGAGTTTTTGTTATGAAAGGCTAGATTAACCGCTAATTTATGACAGAATAAAGATTAACAAAAACTTTAACGTGCTAGACAAACATTCGGATCACATTACACACAGTCTTTGTGTACAAGGATAGGCAGCGTATCGCTGCCGTGACGATAGCTATGCGCCCCGTCACAGTAGTATATGAGTATATGAGTTATTGAATCGTTCTTTCAAACCAATTGAAAAAAAATTAGGGCTGTCAAACGATTAATCGCGATTAATCGCATCCAAAATAAAAGTTTGTGTTTACATAATATATGTGGGTGCACTGTGTATAATTATTTTATATATATATATATATATATATATATATATAATAAATACACACACATGCTTGTATATATTTATATAGAAATATTTTCATGTATATAGATTATATATAAAATTTATATTATATATAAATATAAGTATTTTATATATAAATAATATTTTTTTCTTAAATATACATGCATGTGTGTGTATTTATATATACAAAATAATTATACACAGTGCACCCACATATATTATGTAAACACAAAGTTTTATTTTGGATGCAATTAATCGCGATTAATCATTTAACACCCCTAATATATATATATATATATATATATTCCAAATGAAAAAAATTGAATGGACTGCAGCAATTGACATTTTGTCAGAACCTCTTGTAAATTACGTTATTTTGTTTAGTTGCATGTTCAGAATCGTGGGAGAATATTGATCTTTATTAAAAAAAAAAAAAAAAAAAAGGTGATTCGCAAATAATCCAGAAGCTCTTGGCTGAAGTCATGTTGACGTTTGGCTATTTTTTGTATCAGTCCAGAGTCGGACGCTTTGAGTTTTACCCTTCAAAAGCTTGGAGGCCTCTTTCTTAAGGTGTGTATAACATGGAATCTGCACAGAGGGGAATAAATAACTGTCATTTGCTGACGTTTAAGAGACTTTTGGCTTGAGTTATGAGCAAGGTGGGTTCTACAGAAGTTGAAAAAGAGGGGGAGCAGTCTCTTATTTTTAGAATAATTCCCCACAGTAACTACTACCAGCTTTCCTGAAATATTTTCCACTCTGTCTTTAAAGCAAAGATGAATAACAGCATCCCATCACACTTTTTTTTCACCTAATATGGCCTGGATGGGAGCAGAGAGTGGAACAATTTTTGAACAATAAATGAATGATTCTTGGAAATGCTATTTGAAATTATGACAATAAATAATAACAGTGTATCATATAACCTGATAGAAAGGATAAAGAAAGAACTGAAAACATTTTGTTCTATTCAGTTTCAGCCGTTGCTTCGTCTTCCAATTATAGCTGTGAATTTTGAGTTTGCGCTCTCAAACGCACTTTTTTTTTTTTTTGGATTGGAAAAGTTGAACCAAAGCTTTATTTTTTTTTACTCAAAGGGGCGGGTGACTCAAAAATGAATATTTTCTTCTCTTTACTCCATCATATTCCAAACCTGTATGATATTATTCCTTCAGTGCAAGTCAAGAACTGTTTTTGTTAATACAATTGAAATCAATGGCGTTCAAAACAACATTGCACTCCATTGACTTTCATGATGAAAAAAAAAAATCTTTGAAAAAATATTTTGCATCCTATAGAAGCAAGAAAGCTTAAAAGGTTTGGAACAACATTTTCATTTTTGACATGATCTGGCCCTTTAAGAAAGCATATGCAAAATCTTATGCTGAAAAGTTTGGCTGTTTTCCTTAACTTGGCAAAGTCTGTAGCAGGTGCGATACTAAGCAGACATTACACCCTACATGCTATTATTTATAAACGCGAGCCACGACATCAACCTTCATATCTCTCCAAGTCTAATCTGCAGTGATAAATAGAGGGAACTGGTAAAGTTTGCCAAATAATCTATCTTATTTAAGAGATGTTTCTCTCTGAGTCTCGCAGTATAAAAGGGAAAAGGAAACTAACGAGACAATAACTTTTAATAGAGAAAAAATTCCATTCGCAGTCTGTAACTGACTTTTACACATTACACATTTTAAACCTCAATGAACGCAAAGCAAAAATGAATATTAACTTTACAAAATCAGCACATTTGGTTCTATTTTATAATCAAATATGAAAAATGATCACTGAATAGTGACCCATTTAAATACCATTTGTCTAATTAATTGTTGGAACAAGAATAACACACTTAGTTTAAGCTTTAGCTTTATTTAAGCTTTTAAAGCACAAATCCCAAGATGAATAGAAATGTTATATAAACTATTCAATACACTGTAAAAATTATGGTTGTTGATGTTGATGGTCCACTTCAGACATTCAACTAACTAAAAGTACACTGTAAACCTGAAAAAGTTGACAACTCAAAAATATTGAGGCACTTCAATTCAAAGTTTAAGTAGAACTGGCAGATTTGTAATTGCTCTCAACTTGAAATATTTAAGTGATTAACTCATACTTAAAATTATCATGTTATATGAACTTATTTTAGTGGTAGACACTTACCTAATTCGGTAAATGCTAACTTGCTAATCTGTAACACAATGTTTTGATAGCATTGTGCATATATTAATTGCTGATTGAATGCAATAAAAAAACGTTCTCAAACTAAGCTCATGCTCTACTTTTCACCTTGATGGTTTCCACAACCCAACTTGAAAATGGTTTTAAATGTGGATAAAACAAAATCCATGTTGTTTTCAAAATCCAAATCAATCCCTCAAAATAATCTTCTGCCCATTACTACGACCCAAGGTTCAAAAATTGAGTTTGTGTCTCAGTACAGGTATCTGGGTATTTTATTTGACGACGCTCTCTCCTTTGGCCCTCATGTACAGCAACTGGTGAAAAGACTTAAAGTGAAATTGGGTTTTTACTTTAGAATTAAGTCCTGCCTTTCTTTTGAGGCAAAAAAGAGGCTTGTTGCAGCGACTTTTTTGTCGGTACTAGATTATGGTGATGTTATATATATGCATGCATCTACACAATGTTTACATGCTTTAGACACTGTTTATCATGGTGCACTGAGGTTTATAACAAATCTGAAAACTCTCACTCATCATTGTGTGTTGTATGCTCGGGTTGGTTGGTCTGCGCTGTCCATCCGAAGACAAAAACACTGGCATGTTTTTATTTATAAATCCATCCTGGGTTTATTACCATCATATCTTTGTACATATATCTGTAAAAAGTATCCTTCTAGCTATAGCCTCCGATCACAGGACTTATTTTTACTGTCTGTTCCAGTGGTACGAACTGAATTTGGGAAAAAGGCATTTAAATTTGCTGCTCCCTCTGCCTGGAATTGTTTACAAAGTACGTTGAAACTGAGGAAACTGGTTTCGTTGGACACTTTTAAATCAATTTTAAATGATTTAGAGAATGAAACATCGGGCTGTAGATGTTTTAGCTAGTTCTGTATTTTGATTTTGAAATTGTACTTGAGTTGCTTGTGTGCATATATGTGTTTGTATTGTTGGATGTTATTTGTTACACTCAAATGTGCTGTGTCTGTCAGTTTTGGCCAGGACGCTCTTGTAAAAGAGATTTTTAATCTCAATGTGCTTCTTTCCTGGTAAAATAAAGGTAAAAAAAAAAAATACATAACAAATCATAAAGCTCAAATCAATTAATAATTCAGATGACTTAAAATGTGTCAGTATTGTGAACTTAAAAGAAAAAGTAAGTTCTATATACTCATTTGTTTAATTTAAGTTTACCCTACTCAAACCAATTAATTATTTGGATCATTGTGGGTTTACAGTTTAACTTTGCCTGAATAACTAAATAATCAATAGACTATGACAATAAGCATTGTATGCATTATGAAAAAACTAACTACAACAAGTATAATAAAAATGATTGACTAATGAGTAAATATGAGACTAGCTGAAACATTCTAAGACCGAACATTACAGAGTGTTTCCTTTCCAATGACTGGAGCAGATTTTAAACACGGCTGTGAATGCGACTCGTGTGTTTGAGCATGATCAAAATCTTGAGCATGTATCAAATTACATTTATAATCGGCCTTACAGTCGTCCAGTGTGTCGCCGGCTTAACTGATAAGCCTGTTGTACACATTTTTCGGCATGTTTTTGTTGTCTGATTGATAGTTTTTTTTAAGTAAAATGCCTTTAAAGGATTAGTTCACTTTTGAAAAAACTTTTGCTAATAATTTACTCACCCCCATGTCATCCAAGATGTCCATGTCTTTCTTTCTTCAGTCGAAAAGAAATTTAGGTTTTTGATGAAAACATTCCAGGATTTTTTTTCTCCATATAATGGACTTCAATGGGAACCGGATGGTTCAAGGTCCAAAAGATAGTGTTAATAACAGTTTCAGATGCAGCTTCAAATGTCTTTAAACGACACCAGACGATGAATAAGGGTCTTATCATGCGAAGCGATCGGTTATTTCAAAGTTTATTCCAAAAATGTAACTTTTCTAAGGACAAATGCTAGCCTTGCTATATTCTCTGAGGCGCATTTGTAACGTCACGTAATACGTAATTACGTTCAAAAGGTCACGGGCGACGTAGCCAGAGGTACAGAATCAAAATCGTCCGACATCGTTGTTTTTCCTTTTAATTCCTTTTTTTTGTAAACGGCGTTTGAGTTAGTTTTCACTTTCAACCTATGCGTTCAACTTGTAAACACTGACTCTGTACTTTCGCCTACGTCGCCCGTGACCTTTTGAACGTAATTACGTATTACGTGACGTTGCAAACGCGCCTCACAGAATAGAGCAAGGCTAGCATTTGTCCTTCGAAAAGTTACATTTTTGGAATAAGTTTTGAAATAACCGATCGTTTCGCATGATAAGACCCTTATTCATCGTCTGGTGTCGTTTAAAGACATTTGAAGCTGCATCTGAAACTGTTATTAACTGTCGTTTGGACCTTGAACCATCCGGTTCCCATTGAAGTCCATTATATGGAGAAAAATCCTGGAATGTTTTTATCAAAAACCTAAATTTCTTTTCGACTGAGGAAAGAAAGACATGGACATCTTGGATGACATGGGGGAGAGTAAATTATCAGCAGAAATTTTTTCAAAAGTGAACTAATCCTTTAATGTAACTCAACAAACGCTTCAGCTCTGGGTTATTGTCAATTGTTCTGTGAAATCTTTACTGATTTTTATAAAGCAACATAAGGTTTACTTGATTATTCATACATCATTTGTTAAATATATAACATATGGCTTTTAAGGGATACTTATTCGTTTGTCTTTGTCATTGTTTGTATTGCATTATACGTTTTGTCCCCCACCGTTAAGAGTTTTTATCAACTAAGCATTTAAATATCATCTTTCTAAGACAGTATTGGGAGATATATTGTGTGACAACTGATAATCATATGCATTTTATGTAAGTAGTCTGCCATACAGTTATAAAGATTTGATTGAATGATTTACATGATAATCTCATCTTACTTTTTGGCCATATAAATATGAGCAACTGCACTCAGTTTGGGCCTCTGAATGAAACTTACCGTGTGTAACTTCCATATTCTACTATCACACATTATATGAGCCATAAAATCTGGATGCGTCAAATATAATAGTCAACAGAGTATTTTTGTTAATATTTTGTTTAACGGTAAAACAAAACAAAAAAAAACTTTCAAATTCCTGATGGCTTTTCTTATGTCAGGATTTACTATCTTAAAGTGACAGTTCAACCGAAAATAAAAATGTTGTCATTGTTGACTCATTCTCAAGTAGTTCCTAACCTGTAAGAGTTTCTTTCTTCTGTTTAACACAAAAGAAGATATTATAAAGAATGTTGGAAACCAAACAGTTGATGGACCCCATTGACTTCCATAGTATTTTCTTTTCCTACTATGGAAGTCAATGGGGTCCATCAAATGTTTGGTTACCAACATACTTCAAAATATCTTCTTTTGTGTTGAACAGAAGAAAGAAACTCTTACAGGTTTTGGAACAACTTGAGGGTGAGAAAATGTTGACAGAATTTGTATTTTTGGATGAATTAACCCTTTAATGTAATATTTTTGCTGCTGTTCTAAAGAGTTTAAAGAATCAATAATTCTTGAATAATAATGAATAATTCTTTTATTAAGTTCATAATTCTGAAATGATGTACGTACTGCTTATCGCAGAACAATATTTCTTGTGATGGATTGTTTCATGGCTTGTTTTGTGAGTTTGGTTTGGTGTGCGGGCAGTTGTGTGTGTGTGTGTGTGTGTGTCCACACTGGGGTTCATTGACATGGTGGTGAAATCCGAGAAGCGGGAAGAATTCCAGGGAGGGCAGCTACATCTGCGGACATAATTATCTGCTTCACATAATCTGAACTTTTCAGGTGCGGAAAGACATCAGAAGCAGCCCCATAAACCACCCACCTTCTCAAAAAGCTTTGAAAATAGAAATATTCAATTATGAATTCCAATGTTTCCTGTTCCAAATGTTAAAGGCCCCAAATTTCCATGATACATCAGGCTGTAAAGGCTGCTTCACTGGGGTAGGTCGAAAGATGGTATTTGGTTTCGTTCGTGCTGTGTCTGCCATTCACACAGAGTCCCGAATGGAGTTAACGTGTCATCTGAAATCACCTGACGTCTCCGCAGTGTCTCTTGCATTGAGTATTGAAAACCAATACTATGCATGTCAACATCACTGTTTGGACTCCACATTTCTCTTCAGCATTTTAGTTCTTAATGAGTGGACTTTTATTTTCGCGTTATTTAGAATTGAAACAGGAAGTTGTGGTGGGACATACACCATTCAAAAACTTGTTTGTTTTTTTTTAATAGAAATGTATCATTTTTTTCAGGAAAGACACATTAAATTGATCAAAAGTGACAGTAAAGACATTTTGTTATGTTACAAAAAAATATTTCAAATGAATGCTGTAATTTTTAATTTCAGTTAACCAAAAGAATCCTGACATTAATTTCAAAAAAGAATATACATTATCGGTCAAAAGTTTAGAAACTTTACTATTTTTAATGTCTTCTTGTAACCAAGGCTTCATTTTAAAAAAAAATTAAAATAGAGATGGTCCTCACTGCAGAACAAGAAATCCAGATCTAGACAACAGAGTATTTTTGTTAATATTTAGTCTAAAGGTAAAAAAAAAAAAAAAAAAAAAAATCTGGATCTCTTGATCCAGATCCAACTCTTCCCACCTTACAAATACCTAAACCTACCCATCTCCGCCCCCTGACCCCTAACTCCACCCCTGATCCAAGGCATCTCCGCCCCCTGACCCCTAACCCCACCCCTAATCCTACGCATCTCCAGCCACTGAACCCTAACCCCACCCCTAATCCTACGCATCTCCAGCCACTGACCCCTAACCCCACCCCTAATCCTACGCATCTCCAGCCACTGACCCATAACCCCACCCCTAATCCTACGCATCTCCACCCACTGATCCCTAACCCCACCCCTAATCCTACCCATCTCCACCCCCTGATCCCTAACCCCACCCCTAATCCTACGCATCTCTAACCCCTGAACCCTAAACCCACCCTTAAACCTACGCATCTCCGCCCCTTACCCCTAACCCCACCCCTAATTCTAAGCATCTCCACCCCGTGACCCCTAACCCCACCCCTAATTCTATGCATCTCCGCCCCCTGACCCCAAACCCCACCCCTAATCCTATGCATCTCCACCCCCTGACCCCTAACCCCACCCCTAATCCTACCCATCTCCACCCCCTGATCCCTAACCCCACCCCTAATCCTACCCATCTCCACCCCCTGATCCCTAACCCCACCCCTAATCCTACCCATCTCCACCCCCTGATCCCTAACCCCACCCCTAATCCTACCCATCTCCACCCCCTGATCCCTAACCCCACCCCTAATCCTACCCATCTCCACCCCCTGATCCCTAACCCCACCCCTAATCCTACCCATCTCCACCCCCTGATCCCTAACCCCACCCCTAATCCTACCCATCTCCACCCCCTGATCCCTAACCCCACCCCTAATCCTACCCATCTCCACCCCCTGATCCCTAACCCCACCCCTAATCCTACCCATCTCCACCCCCTGATCCCTAACCCCACCCCTAATCCTACCCATCTCCACCCCCTGATCCCTAATCCCACCCCTAATCCTACCCATCTCCACCCCCTGATCCCTAACCCCACCCCTAATCCTACCCATCTCCACCCCCTGATCCCTAATCCCACCCCTAATCCTACGCATCTCCGTATATTGTGAAATATTGTTAGCATTTTCAAACAATGGTTTAATGTATTCCTATGATCAAAGCTGAATTTTAAAGCAGCATCATTACTCCAGTCTTCAGTGTCACATGATCCTTCACTCTAAAAAATGCTGGGTTGTTTCAACCCAAATTTGGGTCAAATATGGACAAACCCAAATGCTGGGTTAAAAATGTAATTAAAAATATAGCTGCGAGCAGCGATGGCGGGCCCAAGCCGGTGGCACCGCAACCCCGGTTCCTTTAGTTACCTAAAGGCACCCGGGTAGCGGTGCCGAAGGCTTTGGCCCTTTTATGATTAAATGTTAAAACGGCTTGCCATACTCTGTCATTTCGACTAGTCACAATTATGTTACAGATGTCTTAAATGATAATACAAACTATCCAAAATGTAATTACGAATAGACAGAAAGACGTTGTTGATATCTACAATGTTAATTCCGGACAGGCAAACTTAGCTTTTAAATGTTAAAAGGGCTTGCCATACAGGGACGTAGGCTCAGAGAGAGGCTCACCATATTCAAACCAAAATATCTGACTTCCTCTTGGTCCGAGCTAATGACTATGTATTAGAAAGTTGTCCGGCTTGAGGAGTACAATGTATATACCGATTTTTGTAACTGTAGATAAAACTAACAACCCCACTTTTGTCAAAAGGTGGCGCTATTTAGTCCTTGCACATTGCCCGTTTCTGAAACTTTGCACGTCTACTGGCTAATAAATGTGATGTATCTGTTGAGTTTCAAGCAATTTCAATTTCAATTTGACTGTTGAAAAGAAGTGCGCCGATTAGATACTCAGGATCGGTATCGGCTCTGACACTGCCATCTTTGACGAGGCTGATTCAAATTCTATATTGTGCATATACTATTCTGTTAGGCACAAAGGCACAAAAACTTTCTAAAGTACCATAAAGTTTTTGTGTACTGTATTATTAGTGTTCTGAAGCTATTATGTGATATAGAAATTAATATTTAAGTCATTAAATTCAAGAACACAAACTTTTCCCTCTCTGCGCCTGTCAGTCATTCTCCATTCAGCATTCAAACAGCACGTCACATTCGGTTACAGTCAATGATGAAACGATCTTCAATGATTCAATGTTAATCCTATTATACTGGATCTTTAAGATAAAGGTCTAAAGGTCTATATTTTCGAATGAAGAAACTTTTTCTTGCTGGACTTTATTGCTGTAACTTAATCGTGTTACTTTCTACCGGGTGTCGGACGCTGTCGGTTAGATCACAACACTAGAGTCAGAGCACTATAATTGTTCTTCACGCACACAGTAACTGAAATTTAAAACCTTTAAAAGAAAAGGCTCAATAAACTATTGCATAGATAGATAATGTATAATACACTGTTCATAAATATGTATTTCCTTTGTGCTTTGAACTTTTCAATACGGACTCAATGCGCTGTAACTTCATGTGGCTTCAAGCACATCATTCTCCGCTCGGGATGCACATAAGTGCTTTGTGCTGCACCGTATTGGAGCCGTAATATCATAATGCAGTGACGTAATGACAGATTATTAATTGCCTTTCAATTATATGTTGCTTTATAGCAGCCATGGCTATATTTTTTTTTAATGATTTTTGTTATCTTGTTTTTCATGAATGTATTTTTCAAAAATAAGAGCAATGTGTATTATCTATTATTAATATGGTTTATAATAGCATTTTTGTCATAGATTATGACAAAGTAATCATATGATCCACCAGCGAGGAACCAGCAGAACAGAGTGAACATTCTTTCTGTTTAGTTCAATCCTACTTAATAGGAATTTATTTAAAATGCTCGCTCTACTCCACACCATTAATGTCTTGTGCGGACATCCGTATTTTGACTTTCGGTTTTAAGTAAGCGATTTAAAAGCTCCCAAGTCCCAGCGGAGTCACACGTTGATTAACCGGTGGGAATATACACAATAGGCCTACCTGATATTGAACACAAGAGGGCAGTATAGCACTACGTATGACTCAGATTATTATTTTTTTATGAATTTTACAACAATTCTGGCTGTTTTTGAACGTAAACACAATTCTTAAATGAAAAAAAAGGAACAATTGGGGAAGTTATAATATTTGTATAATTTAATTTAGAAACAAATGATGTATAATTACATTTTTAGAAGATATGAGGCTTTTAGTGTTTACTTTTTTGACATTACTTTAATCTTTTGCCATAGTTGCACATGTCTATTGGCTAATAAATGTGATGTATCTGTTGAGTTTCAAGCAATTTCAAGCAAGCTAAGAGTCCCAAAAGCATCAAAAAATAATGTTAAAGTTTGTTTCGTTGCCACGGCATTTTGAAAGTGACACACTTCCTGCTGCCAGTTGGTGGCGCTATAACTTTGACTCACAATAGTCACATCCATGTGATCGGTCTCTTACAGCGAAAACACTGCTGAAGTTTCATCAAGATCAGTTAATGTATGCTGAAGTTATAACACACATCCTGTTCCATGTTTCTCGCCATAATTTCGTTTCCTCGCCACGGCCAAACCGTTCGAGATATCAAAAATCCCGTGGCACTTTTTCATCCTTAATGTCTTGACTTCACGCTGATCGAGTTTCGTCGAATTTGGTTCAGTGCTCTAGGAGCAATAATTTAAATTACATTGCATGTGTTTTAAACACAACCCTAAATAGCCAACTTCCTGTTGGGCTGGGGTAAAAAGTAAGAGTGTGAAGTATATATGAAACGATGAGATCTATATGTGTACCAAGTTTCATATTATTACATGCAAGTGTGTTTGATTTATGGACCAAATTTTCAGACCAAGTTTATTGACCAAGTTAATCTGATTAATAAACTAATTATATAAAACTATTGTCAATTCACTACAATTAAACTAGTTATATGCCTTTACTTATAAAAAATAAAAATAAAAACTTATTTAAAAAATACCAGGCTTGAGAAATGTATTTTCTTTATGCAGGTCATACACACAGCAGTGAAATGGTTAAGCCCCCTCCCCCTGCACACACACACACACACACACACACACAGACAGCCAGCCAGCCAGCCAAAGGCTCAGAGTGGCCATATTCAAACAAAAATATCTGACTTTCTGTGGGTCCTAGCTAATAAGTGTCAATTAGAAAGTTGTCCGGCTCGAGGAGTACAATATACATACCAATTTTTGTAACTCTAGTTAAAACTAACCACCCCACTTTTGTCAAAAGGTGGCGCTACTGAGCCCTCACCACGCCCGTTTCTGCAACTTTGCACATGTCTACTGGCTAATAAATGTGATGTGTCTGTCGAGTTTCATGCAATTTGAAGCATGCTAAGGGTCTCAAAAGCATCCTAAAAGCATCCTAAAAGAAGGGTAAAGTTTGATGCGTCGCCACGGCAACAGTTTCAAAGATATCAAGAATCCATTCACAGGTCTACATCTGCCGTATGTTTACATTATACATATGAAGTTTGAAGCAAATCGGGTAAAAATAAAAGGGTGATATCTAAGCATTTTGAAAGTGACACACTTCCTGCTGCCAGTTGGTGGCGCTATAACTTTGACTCACAATAGTCACATCCATGTGATCGTCCTCTTACAGCGAACACACTGCTGAAGTTTCATCAAGATCAGTTAATGTATGCTGAAGTTATAACACACTTCCTGTTTCACGTTTCTCGCCATGATTTCGTTTCCTCGCCACGGACAAACCGTTCGAGATATAAAAAATCCCCTCGCAAACTTTCATCCTCAATGTCTTGACTTCACGCTGACCGAGTTTCGTCGAATGTGGATCAAAGCTCTAGGAGGAGTATTTGACATTCCATTGCGAGCGTTTTACAAACAAACCTCAATAGCCAAATTCCTGTTGGGCTGGGGTAAAAAGTAAGAGCGCGAGGTATAGATGAAACGATGAGATCAACATGTGTACCGAGTTTCATATTATTACATACAAGCGTGTTTGAGTTATGGACCAAGTGTTCGGACCCCGTTCCAGGGGGCGCTGACGAG
This sequence comes from Pimephales promelas, assembly GCF_988280905.1. NCBI lineage: Eukaryota > Metazoa > Chordata > Actinopteri > Cypriniformes > Leuciscidae > Pimephales > Pimephales promelas. The sequence continues at coordinate 9,828,723 of NC_142793.1, forward strand.
CTGCCCTGCCACGCCCGGGTACCATCTTCAGCCCGGCTCTGATGGCCGCGGGTTCTGACCCGTGTGCAAAGTTTCAAGAGTTTTCGAGCACGTTAAGGGCCCCAAAAGTGCCCAAAAGGTAGCAAAATAATAATAATACTAAAGAATAAATATAGCTGCGAGCAGCGATGGCGGGCCCAAGCCGGTGGCACCGCAACCCCGGTTCCTTTAGTTACCTAAAGGCACCCGGGTGGTGGTGCCGAAGGCTTTGGCCCTTTCATGATTAAATGTTAAAACGGCTTGCCATACTCTGTCATTTCGACTAGTCAAAATTATGTTACAGATATCTTAAATGATAATACAAACTATCCAAAATGTAATTACGACTAGACAGAAAGACGTTGTTGATATCTACAATGTTAATTCCGGTTAGGCAAACTTAGCTTTTAAATGTTAAAAGGGCTTGCCATACAGGGACGTAGGCTCAGAGAGAGGCTCACCATATTCAAACCAAAATATCGGACTTCCTCTTGGTCCGAGCTAATGACTATGTATAGAAAGTTGTCCGGCTTGAGGAGTAAAATGTATATACCGATTTTTGTAACTGTAGATAAAACTAACAACCCCACTTTTGTCAAAAGGTGGCGCTATTTAGTCCTTGCACCATGCCCGTTTCTGAAACTTTGCACGTCTACTGGCTAATAAATGTGATGTATCTGTTCAGTTTCAAGCAATTTCAATTTCAATTTGACTGTTGAAAAGAAGTGTGCCGGTTAGATACTCAGGATCGGTATCGGCTCTGACACTGCCATCTTTGACGAGGCTGATTCAAATTCTATATTGTGCATATACTATTCTATGTAAGGCACAAAGGCACAAAAACTTTCTAAAGTACCATTAAGTTTTTGTGTACTGTATTATAAGTGTTCTGAAGCTATTATGTGATATAGAAATTAATATTTAAGTCATTAAATTCAAGAACACGTAAACTTTTCCCTCTCTGCGCCTGTCAGTCATTCTCCATTCAGCATTCAAACAGCACGTCGCATTCGGTTACAGTCAATGATGAAACGATCTTCAAGATGATTCAAAGTTAATCCTATTATACTGGGTCTTTAAGATAAAGGTCTAAAGGTCTATATTTTCGAATGAAGAAACTTTTTCTTGCTGGACTTTATTGCTGTAACTTAATCGTGTTACTTTCTACCGGGTGTCAGACGCTGTCGGTTAGATCACAACACTAGAGTCAGAGCACTATAATTGTTCTTCACGCACACAGTAACTGAAATTTAAAACCTTTAAAAGAAAAGGCTCAATAAACTATTGCATAGATAGATAATGTATAATACACTGTTCATAAATATGTATTTCCTTTGTGCTTTGAACTTTTCAATACGGACTCAATGCGCTGTAACTTCATGTGGCTTCAAGCACATCATTCTCCGCTCGGGATGCACATAAGTGCTTTGTGCTGCACCGTATTAGAGCCGTAATATCATAATGCAGTGACGTAATGACAGATTATTAATTGCCTTTCAATTATATGTTGCTGCGTCATTAAACATCTGTCCTATGCATTTCAAACATTTATAGCAGCCATGGCTATATCTTTTTATGATTTTTGTTATCTTGTTTTTCATGAATGTATTTTTTAAAAATAAGAGCAATGTGTATTATCTATTATTAATATAGTTTATAATAGCATTTTTGTCATAGATTATGACAAAGTAATCATATGATCCACCAGCGAGGAACCAGCAGAACAGAGTGAACATTCTTTCTGTTTAGTTCAATCCTACTTAATAGGAATTTATTTAAAATGCTCGCTCTACTCCACACCATTAATGTCTTGTGCGGACATCCGTATTTTGACTTTCGGTTTTAAGTAAGCGATTTAAAAGCTCCCAAGTCCCAGCGGAGTCACACGTTGATTAACCGGTGGGAATACACAATAGGCCTACCTGATATTGAACACAAGAGGGCAGTATAGCACTACGTATGACTCAGATTATTATTTTTTTCTGAATTTTACAACAATTCTGGCTGTTTTTGAACGTAAACATAA